>NC_053414.1:29965004-30265004 GCF_016859285.1 Xiphias gladius | reverse complement strand
GTGGAAGCACACCATAGAGGCCGGTAGATTCAAGTCTATGCTCCAACAAGGTCTCTGGAGTGTTGTTGGTGATAATAACTGACATGCTGGGGTCAGGAAGAAATGGAAGTCCAAGTGTTAAAAAAGGCACTGCGGAAGCAGGGGACCTTGTTGGTGAAGACACTAGTTAAACGTGGCAGACAAAAATATGTTTACTCTTCCCTAATAGAAAACTGGAAATCCTTATCAATTATTTGAACAGTTTAAGTGGCTCTCTGGGTGCTTACAACATATAAAAGCATTTTCTAAGCACCAACATGGAAATACATGGTATAAAGCACAAAATTGCTGAATTAATAAAATAAATTAAAATTGTGTCTTTCTTTTCAAACATCAGTTTAGCAATTGAGAGGACTGTGTTGCTCGTTAGCTCAACTGCAACTGTCATAAAATTGACATTACACCAGCTACTGTAAATCATAACCAGACTGCATGTTCCAAAAATCAGTGTATAAACTCTTTTAAGAATTTTAGCCATCAAGCTAACTATTACAAAGTTAGCTGGCTAACATTATAAGCTTTTTTTTTTTTTTTTTTTACATTTCAAGAAATGAGACATTAAATTGCACACATCTGCAAAATACTAAGGATTTCACTGTGGTCCTTGATGAAAAAGAGAGACAGGCACTTGAAGATGAAGACAATGTTATGAAGATACACATATTGGCTGTGTATGAAGTCACTCCCTATTTACTATACAGTGCACTATATTTACCCTCTGACAATTTTTTAAATGCACAAATTTTGAGTGTGTAATTGTATGCACTATATAGTGCCCTTAAAGAGGTTCTGCAAACTTAAAAATTTTGAGCCGTAAAGCAAATGGTATGGCTGTACTGTGATGGAACACATCCTTGCATATGTTGATGCTGACATTTCTTACCAAATTTACAAAAATCTGCTTTACATGGGATGAAAATGGCACAACATCCCATCTACAGTTTGAAATCATCCTGCACCTTGCAGGGCCAATGATGACATACAGTCAACTGTTTAGGACTTATTAACGTCAGGAAATTTATATTAAAAAAAAAAATGTTAACACCCTCTAATCAGAGGTGGGCGCCCCGCATCCCCCAGCACCCGTCCACGAGTGGGAGTCTGTGAGAACTTCCTCATTTTCAAATACATATTGAACCAGACTAATCATTCACAAGTGTTTGAGCTATTTTTCACTAACCCTCTACTTGTTATTTTTCAATTTTGGTGCAGTGGTTTGGACTTTTGGACTTTCAGTGTTTTTTGACAGCTGTAGAAGCACCACTGGACTGCATTCTTTGCCCTCAGACCCACATATGGCTTGGCAGTGGTTGCAGATGGCGGCAGGTCCCTCGATAGCAACACACTGCTATGTACATTCACAATTGGCATTTTTCAGAGAGTGCTATTCTAACTATAGGCTCGGCTCCGAGAGGTCCAGCTTTGAGCATTAATGGGGCTGGACGGTTTGAATTGATACCGTTCGGGACCACCATGGTCCTCCACCACACAATGGCTGCTTCAGGGGATTCTGAAGGGGAAAAAACCTTCACCTTAAAACAGCCCTCTAGCATAGGTGCCTTGCGGTCACTGAGCAAGTCCTTACTGCTCACTGTAGAGTATAGTATTGAACTATTGAGTGTCTATTATATGAAGAGTACTGAATGAGTGAACAATTGATTTTGGACACAGCCAGGGTGTCTGTGAACTTCTATATAGAATACTTTGGATATACATGGACGCATTCATCTCCAATATTATGTAACCACAAGTAAAATTTTGAATGTTTGAGGAAAGATGGAAATTGTTGCATGGGGAAAATAGGGAATAGATAAATGATTAAATGTTAAAGAAGAAGAAGAAGTTAAAAGGAGACTGAAGCAGTTGAAAAATAAAATGCTCTAGTGAAAGATAAATGGAAAAGCAAAATAAGTGAAGTTTTAATGTATTTAATCAACTGATTGGGGGTAAGAGGAAAAAAAATAAAATGCTTCTCTCTTTTTTACCAAGTGATTAGAAGTTGAAGGTAAAATATAAATCTTTATATTTCTTTTTACACTCATTTTTAATTAATCATTAAAAAAATAAAAAACTAACTAACAAATTATTTATTGATGTAATTAGTTATATGTTTGACTTGTCTGGTAACCTTTCACTACATTTTGTCAGTTTTGGTCCTCCATACTTAATGTAAATGAACTTCATCAGTAAAGTTTACATTTTCTCCGAGCTGAAGCTAATCTACTGTCCCACTTTCTTTCATTATATATAGTACTTACAGGGAGATTGTTGGAGGTGTAGAGCACAGGTACGGGGGTCAAGTGTGCTTTTACACATCATTTCCACGAACGTATTTATCCCATGGCATTTGGAGATAGATGGATGATCAGTCTGTAAACTTATTAAGTAAATCTAAAAATAAAAGGCTTACTTTCTAAAAACTGTAATAAGTGCTGAGGAATACAGTGAAAAAGAAATACTTCCCTTTTAATATGTGCCTCACTGTCTATAGGAACCCCTCTGAATCCTTTTTTCAACAGTGTCGCAATGGATGAAGGTTGCAAACAAACTTTTGATTTATATCTGCCATAACTCCTTTGGATTTATAATCATCATGCACTGCGTATGCAGAATCCAATTTTAAATTGTTACGTCCTTTTCTTTCAGCATTGCTTACCCGGGATGAACGACTCACAAATGCAGGTGTTTAATAGAGTACCCACCGTTTCCCTGGTGAAGACATGGTAAAGTAGGAGTGATAAAAGACAGCCAGGACTGTAAGAAGTCTGAGCACGCTCTAGACGTCTTTTGTTTGATCGCCTGCTCATTTGCCAGCATGCATCCTGTTGCTGCAGCACAGGGGTAAATAGACCTTTTGCTGCCATTTCCAAAGAAAAAGGGGAAAGACTGCTCTGGTCTTGTGAGTGGGAGCTATCCTTCATGACTCTGCAGTGCCTTTATCTGGTACCTTTCTTCTTTCTGATAAGCAGCTCCGGAGCCAATCATGTGGAACTTATAACTCAGACATGTGAAAGTGAAGTTTTACTGAGGTAGGTAAGAAGAAGGATGGGAAAATGACTAATAAACTTTCCTCCAACCTTCACTAAATTTTCCTCCTGTGCTGCACACACTCTTATGCTGTTCAAACATTCAGCAGTTCTGGCAGCGTCTTTCAGCGTTGGCAGCACCCCGTCCATAATCTCAACAGATCTCAGCCTGTGACCACAGCACTGACTTGTGCAAGCAGCGGGCAGCCGGTATGGGCAAAAACAAAACATGTACCTAGCTATAGCACCCCAGCCACCAGCTACATCACCATCCACCACAGTCCAGCACAATGCTTCGGGGGACTGATGTCAGAATGTTGTCCTCCATGGAAATATTTGTGTCATTTCAGATGGAGTCAGACCTCTCGGCTACCCGCTGCAGTCGACAAACATAGGACATTTTGATATACATTTGAGGGGCATTCACTTACAAGTCTGTATGCTTGGGAATCCATTAAAGAGACAGATTTATTAGTTTAGGATTAAACCAGAAAAAATAATGACAGTGATGTAGATAGTTTAGTTTTCTAATATATATTAACATTAAAAAGAATATCAGATTAACATTCTTAAACTGGAAGAAAAATTTGCATTAATCAATGCAACAGCTGGACGGCTGACGAGACTTAAAGTTGATTATTGCAAGCCATAAACAAGCCGGAGAGATGTCCTTGAATCGTAGGAGTATGAAATTTTACATTGCCTCCAGACTGAAGTCTCATGATGAAATCCACTATTTGCTGTATGACAGGGAGAAAATGAGTGCTTCTGGATATGAAGAAAAGCCCAAGAGTGTGTAATTAAAAAGGTAGGGAATTTAAATATAGTGAGAAAGGATCAGAGTAAATGACCTTTTTAATAATAGTGAGGGTGATTTATGCGTCAACCCAAAGGTAAAGCACAAAGGAGAAAACAAAAAGGTTGCAGTAATTCATGTGAAATTTGTTTTAGAGTAGCCTCCGCAATATGTTTTTTCAGTAGGGGTTTAAAGCAGTGCTGCATTTTTTTTTTTTTATCACCATAAAATGTATAATATGCACAGTCATGCTTGCAAATGTGTTGGCTTTGTGTTGTTCCACGTTGACAGCTGCTTATGAATAATCCAGTCTAACTAGTTCTATTTGACATATACCTTGTTTTAATGGCTTCTGATGGACACATGTGATCCTTGTAACTGCACGTATTGTATGATAACATGAAAAGCACTGACTAGCATTGTATATGAATGACAAAATAACTTAAGTGAAGTGAAGGTCATAGAGATTTTGTTGTTGTTTTAGTCGTATCTTTCTTATGAGCCTGGTACCTTTGGAATTGCATTTATATAGGACTATTCCGCAGCACATGATTTATGGCAAATGCCAATGTTTATTGACAATGTTGGAATCACTGTCTCCTTTATATTACAAGGCAGAAAGAATTGTTGTGGAGGTCAGAGCGCTGGAGTGCTGGAGACCACATTTCGGGTCCCATCACAGTCCAACAGTATTAGAAAACGTGTTTTAGTCAATGTAGTAGTGTGTTGGTGGGTGGGTATATTTGCCTTGCCTCACACTGTCCCTGGCCACCCTTTACAGCATATAGTGTTTAATTTAAAGGTCATGGAATATAATGTGGAATATAACTACTTATATTTACTTAAGTATTTTACTGTATAAATTAAATTACTTGTACTTTACTTGAGTGTGTCCAATTCAAACAACTTTGTACTTCTGCTTCACAACAATTCAGAGGGTAAATGTTATACTCTTGATGTGCTCTTAAAGATGACACTGCCTGACAGTATTCAAAACAGTTAAACAGCAAAATGCTGCTCACAAATTAATGTATTAGTAATAATAATTCAGTAATATAATGTAGCCTATAATAGTATAACAGGGTCACAGGGGACACCTTTCTGAATTATGAGTACCCTACTTTTACTTTTGATATACTTTTAGTACATTGTGCCAACATTTTCAATGTTTGACTTTCATGAGTGTGGATATTGCAATACTGCAACTTTCAGGATCTAAATCTTTTATCCAGTATTTACTAATGGTACCCTTGGTGTTGTGGTCTAACGTTGTTGCCTAAAGTTATTTTCATCTCATTGTCTCCTTCTGGAAATCATTCTCTTTTCAGCTTCTAACTATCATTGATGTAATCGTTGTCAGTTGGTTTTTACTTGTTTACTTCATAGTTGTGGTTGTGTGAGCCGTGGACCTCACGGGTTATGGAATGTCAGCAATGAGCCATTTGTTTCCCGAGTTTGTCCTTCAGGCAGCACTTCTCCCCAGGTTTGGTGCAAACTAACTGGGTACTCATGTTGCCTGTTGGGAGGGAATCCCCTAAAGACTAAAGTCAGTGAACAAAAGTCTCCTGTTCGCAGTAAACGCCATAGATTAATTACTGTGCATGAAAGACTGTAACATGATTGCCTGTAGTCTGCAAGCTCTGCACTGATATGTATCTACAGCTATCTTTAGGTAGATATATCGAAAATGCCCCTGCCCAGAGGTGGGTATATTCCATATATCTGCTTATATGCACCTCTGAGTTTAGTATACCTCGATTTTTTTTTGCTTGCTTGGCCCTTCGGTTCTATCAGTTGTAATAACCTTGTACTGAAGGTAATTGCTGGGATCACATGACGTTGCAACATGGCCAAAGAAATACTTCCAATGGGGACATTTATTATCTACACTGCTTAATTTGGAGCTAAAACTGAATGTGAGCAAGCCCTGCTTTAGAGAACTAAGGGGAACTGTAGAGTTTGATAATTCATTATGCAATAGTCATTAGCTCACAAGCAATACTCATTTGATCTATTGTTAATTAAAACAATATTGGTTTGTGCAGCTTTAACCATAGTGCAGTTGCTATGCACAAATGTTTCTATTGAATCTTATTACTCACCTACTTTTTTATTGAAAGTTATTATTACTCATCCTACTTCCATATGCAGTAATTTTAAGGCAACCCTAAAGTAGCTGTATCAATCATATCCTCTCCTGAGTGCTGTCATAGAAGTGCTTTTGAAAGGTTCTGCTGAGCCCAGGTTGGCGAGCTTTTGAGGGAAATACCAAGTCCAATTGCAAAAGGGTACAGACATCAGGTGGGTCTCTCTGAGAGAGCCGGCCCATTATTATAGGCACTGACCTGTGAAATATCACATAGCCTGTGAGCATGCTCAGCAAAATGATGCAATTTGAGAGGATGTCACTCCTCACCCCCAGGTGACCCCCATTCTGGCACAGCGGGAGAGGAGGACTCTGCAGCCAGGGAGCGATAAGGCAGAGCTAACTCCTCTTTCTCAAACTCTCTCTTTCTGATGGCCTGTATTTGGACAAGGGAATCCTCTCCAGCAATGACGAACCTCTCAAAAGAGAGAGGGTGTAGATCCACTGTTTATTTATTTATTTATTTGATTATCCTCTTTCATGGTCTGCAGTGGAAATTAATTCTAAAGGGACACATTTCAGCTTCCTGAATATCTTGTAATTATTAAACTGCATTGCATAGCATTATATAGTAACTTTTCAAAATCAAGTTACAAAGTGTTTCACGAACAGACATAAAAGCCAGAAAAAGTATTGTAACAAATGTAATTAAAAGTATACAGAGAAGACGGAGAGACACTAATTGAAGAACAATTTAATTAAACACAAGTCTAAAATAGTGTTTCAACAGAGATATAGTAATATGTGGCTATAATTTATTTGTAAAACATTGAAATTCTGTGTGTTATATAGTATTTCAAGTGGTTCTATATACTTGTTCAGTCAGGAATCACAAATTCAATAGGGTGGGAGGTTTTCCTGCGATTTTAAAAGCACTACTAAGTGAGACTTTATCACTCTTTTCCCAAGGGCCCTAGATTACTCATTATAAATGACTATATCTAAAACAGTTGCATGGAAGCATTAATGAGATTTAGAGCTATGCCTTTGTTTTAGTACATACAATATTCTTCAGTATGCCAAATTTCCCCAGCAGGTGCAGCATAGACAGACCCCCACAAGGAATCAGGAACAGATTTTGATAAGAAATACCAGTATCTCAATTCCTCTGTTCACCCCTAATATACATGTCACACTCTCGTGGTTCTGCTGCCATCAACTAATTCACTATTACTTGCATATAATGAAAGTTGAGAACCAAGCTCAAGACATAGAACGTGTGTGTTCAGTGAAAAAGAATTGAAAAATTAGGCTACACAGTAGAGTAGCAGCTATTGAAAGAAAGAAAGAAAGAAAGTCCTAATTTTTCCTATATTACTACAAATTTCTTCAGTTGCTTTTGTGTTATAGAGTTGATGGCATCATCAAGGGTGTTGGAGTTTTTCCCTTGACTGTTGCTCTTTCAAAATTAATTGGCGCAAAAGGTTTCTATTGCATTTTCAGGGCTGAGTTTACACACAGTGTTGCCAATTTAACTCCTCTGTCACTAGATTTACCGACTTTTCACACCCCCTTAGCAATTTTTTTTTCTAAAAAACATTTAGCGACAAATCTAGAGACATTGTGGAAAACCTTAGCTACATTCCGTAGAGGATAGTGGCCAGTATTGCCCCGTAGGCGCGAGGTCTGGCCTTACCTCCACAGGCACACCTCTCTATGCGTCTTATTCAACTGACCGCACAACAGCTGATGATGTGACAGATGTGAATGAGCTTCCAACTTTCTCTCTGATTGATAATTTTTTTAGTAAATATAAATGAAATCAAAGCATAGCCGTTGTCTTTTACTTACGTGTAAGGTAATTTTGACAGACAACGTCGCGAAAAACATGTAAATGAGAACAGCTTTATTCGGAATTTGGCTGTATTAACTTACTGTACATGTGAGAACATAGAGTAGAAGAGAAGCAAACAGATAAAGGGCTGTAACCAGCTGACACTTTGCAAGAATGCAAACACGACGCGACGATGTCAGGAATATCCTAATTAGCGTATTAGGTCATCTAGCAACATTTAGCGACTTTTCAACCAGGCTTTAGCTACTTTCCATTGAAAGTAGTTGTTAACAGTGGTTCCACAACAGTTTTCAACTATGTCCTTAATTTTGCACATTGACCATACACGGCCCAGCTATTCTAGGTTTTGACCTAGTTGTTTTTTCATGGGATGAGTTATACTCTCATAACTAGTAAACTGACTTTTATGGGTAAAATTGGTGAATGTCCTCTTTAAGACCTTGATAGGTTCCAGATTACTGATTGTTTTCTTGACCTGAAGGAACTATTGCAGCACAAAAATTTCCCCACCAGTTGTCTATCTGTTGCCTAATACTTCATAATTACTGTCATTTTCAGTAACAGTAATTTCTAGCAGTTATCATCATTACGAACATTTCTTCATACCAAACATCATTAAAGCTGTAATCAGCATGTTAATAGGGGACAAAGAAGAGTGAAGAGAATGCTCTTTTTTTTATCAGATTAGTGTTAATTTGCTGAAGGCGAGAATAAGACCAATTAAATCAAAATAATTAGACTCAAACGCCTGATCATTTGGTGTGAAAATTTGCTTTAATGAAATAGGAGAACTGAATAAGACTACCGAAAAGTTCCCTGGAGAAAAAGATGAAAAAGTGAGACAGTTACTACATGTTCATTAATGGTATGGTGTTATCATTTAGAGGTCCAATTGCGGTAGAGTTGTTCACTTTCAAACATATTGATTGATCTCAGGCCAAAGAGATAAGATAATAATTGTTAAACTGAGAGTTATTTCCACTGCACGCACTGCATAGAAAGCGATGCAGTTAAAAGTTGTAGAGCCTTACACCAATGCTGCATTGTAAAATGTATGCTACCTTCATAGGATTACAACTCTTAAAATAACACAGTAATTTATTACAAATGCACAATAATAATTGTCAGTTGTGTTAAGTATTTGGACAATGACACTGTTTATGAAGCAAAGCCTGCAGGCCAGCCTACGAGACAACTCTAGTTCACTGCTTGTCTAACATGTAGTGTTGCCAGATCTGACTGATACCAAGTGACCCAGTCAGAGCCTTAGATCCCATTCACCTAGTTGTAATAAACTTAAATGTCATTTGGTTTTGTCTTTCTTTCATATCAGTCATTGCATGCAGTCTCCCTGTCAATTTCACTGATACTAATCAGAGGAGAGGAGAGGCTGATTCATTTAAATATAGCTAAACTTTTCACTGAGGAAAACCATCAAAATGATACAAACACTAGCCCAAACTTTCACAAGCTGCCCAAAACCATTTTACCCAGCCAATCAAATAAGTAGTCCAGTTGGCCCGAAATTTGTTCAATCTGGAAACACTGGTCACATGACCTGCTCCTCTCACTGCAATATATATCTAATGCACCCTTTGTAATACCATGGAGTACTCGAGCTATCGGGTGGTCTACTGCACCTGAAGAGCTTGCCTCACAGCCCTGCTGCCATTCATATAGCATTTCATAGGCAAACGTGCCTAAGGTGGTTTAGGTTGGTTTTGAGATAAATAACAGTGTTTGTTCTTTGCCAGTGCTATCATGCTGATGTGAAGCTGGCGTAATGTTAATACCAAGTTCACCAGCTTAGTTTAGCATGTTAGCATGCTACATTTGCTAATTAGGATAAAACACAAAGTACAGTTGAGACTGAGGGGAATGTCATCAGTTTTGTAGGTACTTTGTCATAAACCAAAGTACTGGACAAATTGGAATTTTGACCTAATGGCGAATCACCAAAGTTATGATAGTTCATCTTTAAACTGGAATGAATTGGTGGTCCGATCAACACACCAATATTGCCTTCCCTAGAGCCACACTGCTAGCATGGCCAAAAATATAGCCCATGCCGGGATGGGTCTCAAATATAGGAGTACAATTTGGGTTTGGCTAGCTGGGTCTTAAAGATGAGCATACAGGCTTGGAATTGGTTCTCACTTTCAGGCCCTTTCATCTCTTTACCACAGACACAGCATGTGTGCTAAAATTACGCAGATGCTACTCAGACAGCATGTCAGCACAAGCATATTTATTAGAGGTGAATATTACAGATCACTTTTCTGATTTGATTTTTTTTTTCAGTTCAGTACAAAGTTAAATAGTCACTATACAGTTTCTTTTTAAGTTAAGTTGAATCACATAGTCATTCAAAATACCCCATCACATCACCCTTTAATGTTAAGGTGCTGCATCTGACTACAGCATTGTTCAGTTTGTTGCTGCTTCAGACTTTTTCATTCAGTACGAAACTAGGCCTAAAGAAGTACAGTTTTTACAGCAAGCACCTATCTGCAACACAGTTGTTGTGTGACTTTAACTAGCTTTTAACCAGGAAGTAACCTACTTATTATTACAACTGGTGAACACTGTCACCAGTGAGGGGGGCTCCAGTTCTAATAGCTACTTATCCTTTGAGTGACAATGATGGCTCAGTATACTCAGTTCAGTTTGAGGCAAGGTCAGTTCATGGCAAGAGACCTCTTGTATCATGATCGTGAGTCAGTCAGGTGGAGAGCGTTTCAGAGCTTACACTCTGTGTGCTTCACATCAGTACATTTGTTATGTAACTCTGTCAGTGGCATGGTGCGGGGAAATGCCTCAGGTGTGCAGTTCACAACAATGAGACATGTGTTTGACAGAAGAAGCCTTGCATAAAGGATGTTTTGGATTATACCAGGTTTAGACGTATTTACAGACCAGCCTCCCTCCTGCCAAAAGCAAAGTTTGCTATTACACCCAAGAGGCATGTGGTTTCACTGATTTCTCCACATGCCAGTTACTCAGTCTGAAATTATAGCTGGAAGAGTGTAAACCTAATTTTATCCACACAACAAGATTTTGACTGAAACCTTGTGATATGAAATCAACAATAGCTCTAAATAAAATGTTTACCATTACCAAAAAGCATGACTTGATGCTTTAGCCTTCTGATAATGTAATTAATCTGCTTCTTACATAGTTTGCTCAAGTGCAGGCTTGGAGAGAACCCTAAAACCATTTTTGCACCTCTTTCATGTGCAGCTGAGTATCTGGAACCCTGTTCAGCAACGTGTTGCCTATCAAATTCACGATCAAGCAGCCAGCCAGAGGCGACGCCCCAGCAGATGCAAGCTGCAAGCCGGCGAGAGGAGCGCCTTCCCCTGGTCGCCGGCGCACCACCTGTCGCAGTCTCTGCAGCAGCTGGAAGTGTGTGAGCTCAGCGGAGAGCCATGCATAGCATGCATAGAGCTCCATATAGTCAAAAAATAAAATAATGTATTGGTTGCTCAATATGGGTAGCACACACTTTTTGGCCTCCCCACTGCTGAAATGAAACGCTTAACATACTTCTGAAACGCCCTCGGTGTAAGGATTCTCTGTTTATTTGTGTACTGAACATCTCTAATAACTAAGCCTTCATTTATAATTGCAAAGATATCTGAGTCATAGTTGTTCAAACACAAAATAGGAAATAAGGACTGGACTTTGGCCGATGTGTATTGCAGTGCTAAAAAAAGAGATCAACATCATCTCATCCCCGAGGTTTTCAGCACTGTAATTCTGTAACATACTGTGAGCACAACTTCAATAAACTCACTGAATAAAGCAGAGAAAACAACTGCTGCATAGGCTTGTTTTGTAAAAGTATAGGATATGTCAAATTTGTACAGGGATAGGAGGGAAATACAACCTGACTTTGTTGTTGGCATTAATTTACTCACATCTGAATACCTGCAAATGAGTACAAAGCTTGTCATATTTGATAAATTTTCATCCACAGACGGACAATACTCCAGAGCCCAGATGAGAGAGGCTGAACAACTTTGAAGAATTGTTTTGCCGAGTTGATTTATTGTCAACAATGAATAGCTTGCCTTCATTTCTTCCCCCTCTACCACGCACATATGAAGACTGCTTTGAAAATTATGCAGAGACTGACTGATCAGCTTTCATTGTTTAAGGTCAGGATGTTCATTAAAATTGACAGACTGGCTCTGTGATACTTTGAGGTGTTGCCACTGCCTTGACCTTTGCAAAAAGGCAGCGTTAGAGTTGCCATTTGGGATGTCTTCCCGTCAAGTGATAAAGATTCTCTCCAACTCTCTTCTCTCCTCTTCAAACTCCATCAGAGCTGTGATCTCCATTAGCCAGCAACAGAGAGACGAATCAGCTTACATGAGACAGTCACGTTGCTTAGTGCTGCCCAGTGATGTCAAGAAAATGGCTGCTTTAGTAGCAGTGCTGATTTGCCTTTTATCTTTCTCTGTTTACCCCGTTATCAAATCCCTTTCATTCAGCCTCATCTACTTCTACCATACCTATCTCAGTTTCTTCTTAATGTATTGTAAATTGGAAAGTGGAAAGGCAAGTGTGGATGGACAGTTGCTTCCCTCACTGTAGGTTTGTGGGTGAGTGACATGGATTGGAGTGCCGCCAATAATGCTCCAACCACAGTGATGTCCCTGTTCTCACACCAAGGATAAGTTTTTTCACTTGATTACGTCTTCCTTGCAGAGTTTAACTGTCATGGTGCATTTAACTCTGATAACAGTGCCAGGATATATGTGAGTCCAATCATCACTTATTTGCGTGCAAAAATTGCTGTGGCGCAGGGGATAATACTCAGACATCCTGTTGATATTGTTGGCTTCCTTTAAATGTCCTTTGTTGAAAACTGCAGATACTTTGCATAGGTACTCATTACATTTTTGTGGATTTTCACAACTGCAGCTTTCAGTGTTATCTAAAAACTTTTCCTTACATAAACTGCACTTTACCCACTCATTTAGCATTTTTAAATAACTAGCTAAAGACTCCCTCCAATGAAAATCAATTTTTTAACCATGTTAAGGTCCATATGATGTTTTTAAATGATACAAGACATGTCATGAGTCAAAAAAGCAGTCAATGCCACGGCTGAGTATTTCCACCTTGGAAGTACAGTGTGCCAATGACAGTCTCAAAAGCACAGATTCTGCAGCCTGGGTTTCATATGTCACATACCTAAAGAAAAAATCCTGTCAACTTACAGGGTGGGGTAAATGAAGCCTGAAACCTCCAGCGCAAGGCAGACTTATCAGTACAGAGAGCGAAAGTTTGCGTCAGCATAACCACTAATGCTGTGTCATCCACTGACAGTTACAAGCTAACAAGCTAACAAACAACATAAACAAATAAAACATGCTAACTACACTTACTATTCTGATACATCTGCTAGTCGCTGATTTTGGTGCACAACAGTACAACTGCCTAGCCCACTAATTCCAGATTGTCTTGTGCTTCAGAACAATGTCAATCACCAAAACCTGAAGGAAAACACTTCTCATGTTAATGTAGTTTGTTCCTAAAGTGCCTTATGCCTAACTGAGCTTGTAGCTTGAACTGTGTTAGTTCATTTCTAACTGACTGGAGGTCAGCCCCAAACCCAGTCCACTACTATCAGGCTTTCTCTCTCTAACCTCTTGCATGACTCTTTTCTTCTAGACACATTACTGCACACTCTGATGTGGGGGAATGACGATAGCAAACAACAGAAGTAAGTTAGCTACCAGTCTTGTAAAATCTTGGTAACAGCTTCAACCACACTGTTGCCATTGTTGATTTAAGATTTAATGTGTATGCGTTCATGTACGTGTTAAGGGGATTAGTACTCCCAACAGTATCCACATCACTGCTTGAATACTTTGAGAGCTCCCTCAAACACTTTTCCACTAAACCTACGTCAACTGTGTAAGCATTTGCTATCAAACAAGTCCTTCACTCCTTCAATTCCCTCTGCTGACGGAATTAGGCAACATATTGGGCAAAGCAAATGGTGTAAGCATGACACCAAGCTTGGGTCACTTTCAAACTTTTGTGCTTTTTATTTGAAGGCCAAATTTCACTGCTAGTCTCTGCACCCTTCCTGATGAATCCAACAATAAGTACTGACCTCCTCATTATGAAATGACTACAGTAAGTTGTATGTTTCATTTCACATTCGGCAACATACATTTAAAACTTTAAATTATAAATTCCTTAAGAAGCAAACCCCATATTTTACACTGAACATTGGTTAAGGAGGCACCATGGAGTATAAAAATGAAAGGGCAATGTGTCCAATGCCAAGATTGCACGAAGTAGGGCAATCCAGTTTGACTAACTTGGCTCCTGATAAATGCAGCTCGTGTTGTGAAAAACATAAATTTCTTCTTGCACAAGTTTTTTCCAGTTCCATTCAGTTTGCATTATGATGGTTTTCCCCTCATCTGTGTCCTCTCCCTGCCATGTGTGGTAGTTGTGATGGGGGTGTGTCTAGGGGTGTTCATATACTATAGGGGTAGACTATAGGGATTATCAAGGAGAACAGATTTTAACACATGTCCTATAAGTGTACAAAGTTGAATTTCTCATACAGATTTATTTTATAGGTTTTAAAAGGTTGATTTACAACTACAAACTTTGTAATTATTTGTGAACATCACTTTTCTTAGTTTTCTTAGTTGTACAATAGGACATGCAAATAGTAGAGGCTTAAACAATCATTTAATAATTTAAGAAGTGTATCCAGATTACTTTATGATCCATATTGTCTGTAGTTCAAGCAGCTGTATTCTGTCTTAAGGCAGGATATCAAGGGACTGCATTTTCTTTGCACTTATTCAAACAACAAAACACTGCTTTGCTTTTACCTCAGGGACCAAATTACATAGTAGCTGTCTAAATGTCAAAAATGGCTAGCAGTTACTTTGGCAAGACTTATCATTGTCAAAATACCACTTCAAGCTTGGCAGAATAAGCAAACTTAAAAATTGCAAATGTTTTGTGCTTTAAAGGACTGGCAACTCTAAAATCCCAAATTGTATTCATTTCATTTTTATATGTTATTTTAGAGCAGAGTTCTAAGCATTTAAATAGTGAGTGTGCACATGTGACATGTTACCCCTTCAGCAGGTAAGTAGCAAGCTTTCAAGCATACCCTCAAGTAAAATATGTCAAACATTCAAACAAATCTCAAACCTAACTACTCAGACATGTCATCAGAATTGAAAAGTTGGTACACATAAATTGCCTTGCCAGGGGTTTGCATTTCACACACTGGACCCAGGTCTTTTTTATCTTGCTTTTTGCAAATGACTCCCTAAAACCAAGCACAGACACTCATCTTTATCTGATGAATAGGCATCTGGAGTCTTCTTTTTATACCTATCTTCTCTTTCTTTGGTGTTTGAGATCTATTTCCTTTGCATTTCTTTTGGAATAGATCATTTTTACCTTGTGCCTGCCTCCTTTACTGGTTTGTCAATGAGAATAGCAGTTTTTTTTGTTTTTTTGGGGGGGGGGTTTGTTTGTTTTTTCTTTTTGGTTGTCAGACTAGTTTTCTTGGACCAGCTTTTGGATATGGCCAAATGTCCTCTGGAGTTGATTGGCGGTTGGAGCTGGCATTACTAGGCAAGGGTGAGATGGTGCTAATGGGCAGGGCTGGGTTAGAGCTGGGCCTGGCATGGTGCAAATTCTGTCACCTAGAACACATCCCTGTTGTAAGGTTGAACCCCTGTCACCCAAAAACCGGCTTGAATATTCAGCGGGGTTGCAGACAGAGGATATGTTTGCCACGATCCCAGGCATGTCATAGATTGTGATCGTTTTTTCCTTGGAAATCCAGGAATCAGAAACTGAGTTTATGTGTCTCTTCAGCGGCACATAAACAATTCTATCCAAAGGTTGCACTCTATATGAGCAGTGGGGTGGGAAGGAGGGCATAATAATGCAGTTTTCTATGGCAAAATTTAATCTATCAATGGAAAAATGGGAGCTGTGGTTGTCCAGAAGGCGCGAGCATGGCTTGGCATGTTCAACAAAATGACTGAGGAAATCCCAGAGGGGTTTGCTCCCCCTTTGCGGCCAGGCGGTCCATTGTTGAGGAAGTGATTGCGAAAATTAGGCCGAGGGAATATGAAGTAGGGGGAAATATCGTTGCTGAGATGGACATGCTAGCGTCACTAGGGTACCCCTTTCACCAGATGTCAGTGACCCTTCCCTGTTTAAAACTGTGCCTGGCCCCCACTCTAGTGGTTTCAAAAGATTCATCACACCTGTTTCATCCATGGGCTAATGGGCTAGCTTTCTTGTCTTAGTTGGCGACAAACCAAAATAAATGTCAGCTGTTCTCATAAGGTAATGCTCAAGCTACAGCTCCAAGTCTGGGCTAAATACCTGCTGTGGAGATTTATACCCAACCACTGTAGTTGCGATGGCTGTATGACTTTGTATTTCAGCTGCAGTGAATGTCTTACAGTATCAAGCCAGCGTATGGTAGTTAATGTTATAATCCTTGGCTGTACTCCTGATTGATTTATTTGCCAACTTCGCCTGCCTCATTGCCCTTAGCATCACCTCAGGTGGTGTTCTGCCATGCTCTGTTTCTCTTTCATAATTCCTGACCATCTCTTCTTTCTTCCTTCTTTCCTGCCTTCCTTACTCACTTACTTTCTTTCTTTCTTTAACACATTCATAAAATTCAAAATTACATATTATTATTGTACTAAAACATATTACTGATGTTTGCTATATCTTAAACTTAGATTAAAGCAGGACATTAGCAAAAGTACTCTCTACTCTACCACGTACAAATGTATAATTGGAAAGATTTTTAAGTAGAAGAAGATTATTACAAAAAATGTCAATTTCAATTTTTTTACTTTAGAATGTGAAAAATAATAAATCAGTGCTCACCTCAGTTAACAGTGTTAAGGCAGATAAAAACATTGTTTAACTCATTACTCACACTTTTGCGGCAGCTTCTGGTTATGGAAAAGCTACAAAAAACTGACAAACTCCTTAACTGCAAAGTATCACTCTAACTGAGGCCCCATGCATACCACTTCAGCATGTGAAGAAATCCAAAGTTTGACAGACCCACAGTGCCTAGTTACAGTTGCTAATCTATGACTGGACACTTGCTGTTTAAGGGAGGGATTTCAGAATTACCTGAGGGGGCCCATTGCTCTAAAGTCTACTGTTTCCCTGGAAAAACTGGCCAAATAGCCCAGGAAGATGGTAACCTGTGTGTAGCATCATCCCAAAAATTACACAAAAGATTACTGTAACTGTAAGTCTGTTATACAATCTATCCAGGTTTGAAAATGGGCTACACGCAGTTTCAACTCATCAGGGATGTGGTAACCATCCTTTTGCTGGTGTATTTTTACTCTTTACAAGCACTCTTGTTGTTTCAGCGGTGTGTGTGTATGTGTATGTGTGTTTATTACATTCCCGGTAGGGGTTAGAAAAAGACGTACATCAGAAAATACACAAGAACAAGAGCATGGCAAACAGCATCCTCAACCCTGAGTGCGCTGTCTGACCGCGCGTGACACTGGAACATACTGTTCACAGCACCAGAGGGGTGGGTGACGACAGGATACGGAGTGACTGCAGAAAAGTGGGAAAAGAGACTGACGGTTTAAAGTTGTACAAGGAAGTGAATGAGTAGGCAAAACAGAGATAGCATTTGTTTTAAGTTTTATAAAAAAAAGGGGGCCAAGTTAGATGCTGTCGGGTTGGTTGTCAGTCAAGTTACCAAAACCTCAAGCAAATCAGAGGATCATCGTACAAGGCTCATTCTACCCTTTGACATTCTGAGCACCATTAATTCAAAGACATATAGTTGTAAGTATTTCATGAATGTAAATCTCCTTTTTACTCACCTCCAAAGAGTGCTCTCAGTAACGCTGCCAATATGAAAGTCATACAGCTTGGTTAGAATCAGGATCACCTGTAAAGAGAGGGGATTTAACCATTACAATCTTTTTTATGGGGCAATCACAGTAAGTAGTAAATTCTTCACAGCAATGATATCTTGACTGGCATATTTAATTGCTCCTTATCATCCTGGTCTGACACCAGATTTTAAAATTTCCCCCAGGGGAAGGGGCTGATGTATCTTGGGTTCTTGTTTACAAGTGAAGGTGAGTTGGAATACAAGATCAACAGATGGGTTGGTGCTGCATCAGCAGACGTGTAATGGATGACGGTTGTGAAGAGGTACTCGAGGTCAGTCTACTTTCCAGCTCCCACCTTTCCAACCTGCAACAATGGTCATGAGCTTTGGGTAATGACCAGAAGAATGAGATGCGCCCTGCCAAAAAAGTCTGCCACATAACTTCTCAATCAAATCTCAGCTGGAGATTGTTTCCCAAAATGTCAAGCTATTCTTTTAAACACAGGATAGACAGCTCAGACATCTGGAAGAATTTCAGAGTAGAAACACTACTCTTTTACGTTGAAAGGAGGAAGTTAAGCATCTGATCAGGATGCCTCCTGGACGCTTCCCTGTGAACATATACATTGCACATCCAAGTGGATGGAAGGAATTTCCTTGTTATTTTGGAGGTAAATCAAAACATGTTTCTATGTATTTATGCCCTCAAAACTTAACAACTTTCTGACACGTTATAAGCTTGCTAAAGCTGGTGGAAAATTTAGTTAGTTTGCTCTTAAGGCAAAGTCAACCATTTCTGCAGCTGTTTCACAGTGAACAGATGTGTGTGGCTTGTACAGTGAATAAACTGCAGATTAGTTTACCGGAAAGATCATCTATTTTTTTATCATCTATTCTTCACTTCTTTCTTGCCATGCCATATTAGCACTTGTAACCTGCCTGTTTGACCTTCTTCAGTCACATATTCTATTGAAATTAAATGTCAGAAAACTAACACACATCATCAAGTATGATCAAATTAGCTCAGTTATTTGTTTGCTTTATCTCAAACAAAAAGTACATACTTCTTAAGGCTGGTAACAAAATAACTAATTGCATTTACAGTATTTTGAATTATCCGCAACACCAGTTAGGAAAACAATACAAGGTTCTGGGAGTAATAGATTAGAATCCTGGGAGGTAGTGCTCTGCATAATTAGAACTGTGTAACCAACGCTGTGTATGCCCCTTTGAAACTTAGTTTTTCTCTTGATGGAGCACATTGCCATCCTCGCCCCTTTGGAAAATCCTGATCCAACAGTCTCTGTGTTCACCGCTTTGGTCTCTGCTCTTTTGGAGAGATAATCATCAGGCGGGCACTTTGATAAGCGCTGTGCAAGTCCACAGAGCAAATCACAAGACATGAAGGCCAAGTCTGCCATGACAGGATCAGTGGTCACTCTGGAGTGGAGGATCACAACTCTGCTGCACAGAGAGACAGCTGGGGGTATAAAGATGCAAACAGAAAAAAGATAATGTACTTAACTAGGAGGAGAAACAATGTTTATCGCACTTAACCATCTGGTAAGATCCACAACTGATATTCAGCTCAGGGTTAGAGAACGTATTCAGGGGCGTGTGAAAAAAATCAGTCGAGAATAAGTGAAAACACAGGAAATAGGGACTTTTGCTGGCACACAATTATTTTGCATTCATCACACACTTGACCTGAACTCACTGAGGGAAACATCCTTTTTCATATAAGAGGATGTTTTCATCCATCAGGCCATGTGTTGTCAGCTGTACTGTTTTCCTTCCCTGACTAAATGACTGCTGCTCTTCCTCATTAGCATCCACATCTCTTATTAGCATTTCCCTCCCCACGACAAGCTTATGCTTGTTTAAAGCAACCTTACAAGCTTCACTTGAGTCACTTCGCAAGAAGGAGATGCAGGAGGTGTAGTCTTGACTCTTCTTAAGGGCAAAGAACCAGTGTTCTGGCATCCTCGACCACACTTAGTCCTCATGTCCTCCTAAAGCTCTGACGCCTGCAGACTTCCAGGACCTTTCCACCTCTGGCTGAGCCTCTGAATCCCCACGAGCCCTGTAAACAAGCCAGCTGCTCACCAGGGACCCCTGGATGGTTCTTGTGGAAAGATGTGCCACATGCCCAAGGGATCCTCCGACTAAGACTGTGAACATATGGTTCAGGCCAGGAAAAACGACAATGCCAGGGAGAGAGCAATGTTGAATAACAAGAAATTTAATTCTTAGCATGCGTCAGCACCACATAGAAAAACTGGATCAATTGATGTATTAACACGTGTATTTACTGTAGGTGCATATTTGTGTTAAGGTTACATGTGTGTGCCACTGTAGAAATGAATGTGTGTGCATGTTCCTTTGGGCTTTTTGCTGTCAGAGATGTGTGGTCTTGTCTGCTTGGGGGGGTGGCAGACACAGACATGAGCTGTTTCATCCCCACATCACAGTCTAAATTTGAAATTCAACATTGAACAACTTGCTAAAAAAAAAAAAAGAAACTGCTTTTGTCCCTTCAAATGTTTCCTAAGAAAATCTTAAAAAGTGTTTCAAAAAAATCTTCTAAGGTAATGCTTAAAAATTATTTTTAAAGAATATTTAATGCATTAAGCCACGCACCTGAATAAAAAGCCTTGAGCATTTCAAAGAGAACTTTCCAGATACTCTTACTTTTAACTGTTAATGGTCGTTGTTCAACAGACAGCAGATGTAATAGACGGGCAAAACTGCAGCACATATAAAAAAAAAAAAGCTTGACAGGGTGTCTATTTCAAGTACTCTCTACCCTTCTAAATCAACATTTGACTCGCAATTATTGAATCAAAATGTCAGTCACAATGCACTTGCATTAGCCTCGTTGCCTCCGCAATTAACCAACTGTGGTGACAACATATTAGAATAACTAAGTGTCCCCCTGTCCTCAAAGACCAAGTCAAAGAGCCAAACACAATTTTGAATACTGGTTCAGCACATAGCATGCTAATGACAGAGATAATGACTATTCTGAGAACAGAACTTCAACTCCTCTCTTTGCAGACCAATAGTTTAATTGTGATCATGACCTTAGGAGTTGTCACCTTTCATGTCAGGTAGCGGTACAAGGCACAATAGCAAGGCTGTTAAATTAATCTTGGCTTTCTTTGAATAGCAGTGGATGAATGCGTTAATTCATGCTGAATGGAGTAATCATTAAAAAAGCCAAAGTTAACAGAGCATTGTCAGCCAAATACATTATGATATGGCTTATGTTGTGAATTAATGTAAAGTTACATTCCAGTCTTTTTTTTTTTTAATTCACCCAAATCAAACTTTTCAAATAAAACATTGTAATGCAGAATACAGAATGAAACACGATGAAACAAAAATGGACAATAACATTAATCTGATTAACAAAAGTTTCCTGTGTGCAGATTTTATATTATTTTTATTAATTAATCCTGCTTCATAATTTATTTCACCCTATTCAAAGGCTCTTGTGGCATCAAAGTGACTGATCAAAGTGAAACAAAAGATTTAAAAGTTGAATCCACGTCCACAGTACAAGGATCTTCTCAAATGTAGCTCCTCAGATACTTTGCATTTTAGCTTAAACAATTTCAAAGACGGCCACTTTGTATGCTTTGTTTGGAACAAAAGAGCTCTCTCTGCCTTTGACTGCAAAATGTCATGGTACTCCATTATTGACAGACTCACGGCCAACTGAAAACAAGCTTTTAGCAGTCTTCAAACAAACATCAGTACAGTCGACACAAAAATGGCAGCTGGAACTGATGATTATCTAGAAGTGATTAAGCTTCTCCGCCTCTCAGTAGCATGTCAACAGCTGAGCAATTACTTTGTCAATTGGCTAGAGCTGTTTATGAGACATAATGTCAACTGGGGGTGACATCTACCAGTTCAAGGCAAGGCTGAAAAACACTGAAACTTTTAATACAATTTGGTATGACTGCAAGGGAAAATGAAGCAATTGACTTAATGGTAAGTGGATAAATACACAGCAAGATGTTTCTGAATAATTGTATGGATCGTCAATGGAAACAAATAGAGAGCTGAATTAAAGAGGAGGACAACAATAGGGAGTATCTGATATTCAGGATGCATCTGTCATCTGTTGAAGTGCAACATTCAATGTTATATGCAATGGATCAAATAAGGTGTCGCTTGTAGTGATGAACCCACAGAAAGTTAGCGCCCAACTTTGCAGTTACCCTCAGCTCTACATTCTAGCCTCTTTTTCAGTCATTTTTCATTTCCTAACCTATTACTCCACTTTCATTAACTATTCCAGCCGCAGCAGGTACCTTTTTTCAGTGAAAAAGCATTGATAAAGCTATGAACAGCAGCACAAAATGGCCGACAGACAAGGTAAGCAGCTGGCTGGTTAAGACAGTGTAACATCAAGTAAGTTAAAGAGCCAGAAATGTGTCGCAAGAGTTGATGGAGTCCAAAACAGAGCTACAAGAGAGTGAATAGTGGACTTTCTTTTATTGGGAGGCCAAAAACAAAACTCCGAATGAATGATAATGTTATTCCGTGTCCTCTGGATGTGTAAGTAGTTAATTATTTGCTACCACATTCACTATAAGTAATTTATGAGGTGATAAAATGTCAGTTGTTGTTATTTTAGCTTGTTCTGCGGTCTCCAAGTGAGCCAAAAATAAAAAAAATAAAAATTAATGCTACTTTTGAAAGTAAAGCAAATTGTTAGCTTATTAAGATTACCTCCCCGTCAGGGACAATGGGTCACTTAGTACCAATAAAGTTCATATAGTGATGACATTCTGCAGCTAGTGAATGTAACCAACCTTGGAAGCTCGCAATAGCCTGATAGCTTAATAGCTTTTGATTAAGAAAACGGACACATATACAGTATAATTAAGCTATATGGCACTAATAATGTAGGATTAGGGTGAATACATTTTTAATGATTAAATCATGGAAGGGCTGATGTTATTCCTAATTTCTAAAAAGAAAGATAAAAGAATGAAAGGGTTCGGGTCCACGCTCATGAGCTCCTGGGTGCTTCTTACTGTCTGCTTTGGTTACAAAACATTGTGTTACAACAGTGAGACTCTCTCTTCAAATATTCCACTATTCAGCAACTTTATGAAGTCTGTGTAACTAACAGGCATCTTCCACAGTTTGTACTTCATAAACAGTGGAAGAAAGCCTTGAGCCATCTGTACATGGTGTCCAACAAATACTTAATGTCAAGCTTCCATGTCAGCCTTATTAATGTTAGGATTTTGAGCTGAGGAAAAGGATTGCATTTGGAGAACTGGAGCCATGTGAAACACGTTAGTGTCTTACTGTGACAGACACTGTTGAAATGCCTCTACTCTGTTTCCCTCATGCTGTGCAGTGAAGGATAATATCTCCAGCATCAGCACCACATCTGCATGTACTGTACATAGACACATCATTATGCACATGTCAACACAGGCCACAAGGGGAAATAATCCCCTTTAGCATTAAATGGATACGGTTGTCTCTTAACTAGCATCTCATACAACAAAGAAAAACAAAAGCGCAAGGTTCTGGCAACAAATCACCCCGCTGAATGCTGCAATTAACTTATCAGTATCATGTGCACATTAAATACATGTAACACTTCTGAGATGAAGGCAATCAATGGTTGAAAGGAAGGGAATTAAGAAGTAAAATGAGTTGTGTTTACGTGTGTAAATGCAGTACACCAGGGTATGCTGTAGCTGTTTGTGCCATAGTCCCATCAAGGCCACACCAGGGAGAGGACTGCAGTACTGAGCCCCTTCTGGACATCACTGAATCCACGTCCTTGCAGCTCCCTCCTTCTCTTTCTCTGTCACTCTCCTTCTTCACACTCCCTCTCACACTTTCTGTCTCCATCTCTCTCTATCTGAAGTTCCCTTCTTCTTCATATGCCTCCCCGGAATGAAGACTTCTCTCATTTATTCCATCCTTCATGTGTCTGTCTTTTCCTTGTGCCATTTTTCCTCGTCAGTCACATCTCACCCCACCATTACCTTACCAACTCTGAGTATTCCTCCCAACGAAAGCCCCTTTATCTCTGTTTGTCTGCATTTGTCTCTTTCGTCGTCCCCTCACACTGTTCTCCCTTGGTTTTCATACTTTTCTTTCCTACCTCTTATCTTTATTCTTTCAGTTGTTTCTCATATTCCCATCCTAATGTGCTACAATCTCTACTCCTCACATTTACTCTTTCCTTTTTCCTCTAGTTATCTATCTTCCCAATGTCCTTCCTTGTCTTCCATTTTCTTTTGCTTGCCTGCCTTAGTTTGTTTTCTTTCTTTCTTTTTCACCCACCGACACTACATTAAAGTAGACAACACGTTCACCCTAACAAATATTATATGTTTCAGTGTGTCAACTGTGTGTTGTGTTTACAGTTTTTACTTTTCTGTAGCCCCCAAGTGGTAATAAATTGTTTAATGCAGCTTTCATTTCCGTCCTTGAACTGTTTTTAGTAATTCCTCACTCAGAAAACATTCTTCTTGGAATAATAATTAGTGTCTGATGTGTTTATCCCACAAAATAAAATAAAATAGAATAAAAATATTCTCATTCATTAAAACAAGTCTACCCATAAAGAAACATTTAAACATTCATCCTGTATGTGCACTTGATCCTCCAGGTTTCCATATCACACTGTGTAAGTCTTAAACTGAGGTGTAAGGTGAGCCCAGAGACACTTTATCCCCTCAGCAGATGAATGTGACAACAGCCTTCTAATGTCAAACTCTGCATATATCATCCTGCACAGTGAAGCTCAAAAATCCAAGTGAAGTAACAATAAGCAAAGCACATTTTTGAGTGGAGGGGAGGGATTTTAGATTTAGTCATTAAAAAGTTTATTTTACTTAAGGCTCTTAAAAAGCAGTACTTTTTTCTTTCAAGTAACTCAAGTTGAGTTAAATATTTAGGAGCATAAGCTCTTCATTGGATTGCTTTATCATTGACTGGTACGAACTTTCTGCTTGAGCAGGTGACATGGTGTTCAAAAAGAGCTGGAGGATCAATATGGCGCTACAAGGTGAGGGAAAGGTCAATTGATAAACCAATCAAGTGGCCTACATGGCAGGAATGAGATAGTGATCTTTTTTATCACCTCAGCTGGACTTGACTGTGGGATGAATAACCTTTCCAGCACACTGAGATAAACCTGTCATATTAGGTTTTGCGTTCCTTACACCAAAAAAAGTTTTAAGTGTTGCCATTTCAAACAAGCACACTATATCCTCTACCTCTGCTTCAAAGACTTGAGATAGAAATGTTACCATAACAACAGTCTGTCTATAAAGCAGCTGCAAATGCTCGGAGAGCTCCAGCCATTCTGGATCCACAGTTTCTATAAGTCTAGAGAAACCCGCTGCTATCTTCTTCAGAGAGGATTAATAATTTGTCAAAAGCGAGGATATTCTGGCACGGGTGATATGAAAATGTTGAAATGTACCTAACGTCAAAAAGAAATTGGAAAGTGATTTCTTTTACTTATATGCTTATATTACTTTTTGCTGCACTGCCATGAGCTCGCTGCCGAAATGCAAAGCATGATACTGAGCTGCTGGGTGCAACTCCTGCTGCCATATTGAATGATAGTCATATGCTGCTGGATGATTCATCTTTTAAAAAAAGCAGCTACAGTCCTTCATATTTGAACCAAACTTTATTTTTAAATCATTCTTGGCATTCATTTCATCCTCCTTGGGGTAAACGCAGGATGTTGTTTGCTGCTTGAAGACAATTCCAAGTTGTAAGGTATGATGTCAGTCTCATTCTAACACATAATTAGGCTTAACTGCTTCTAAAAATATTTTCAGATTCAAAAGGAATTCTACATTGTCTCAATTAAACTCAGGAAAATGTGTTTCTCTTTAAAGTCTTTGATTTATGGGAGAATAACTTCAGTGTTGTTATTAATAGTCTCCATTTGCATGAGGCTATTTTTTGTCATTTCAAGAGCATGCAGGACACCACCCACTAAAATCTCCTATTTGCCCATTTTTTTCCCCCTGTGGTGCATCTGTCTCTCAAGCCAGCTCTTGAGGAAGTCAAGCAAAGCATACATTGTTTGACTGACCTGCACTGGGGGTTAGAGCTTATCACAGTGCACGCAAGAGTGCAATAACAACAAAGCCTTTGCAGACTCCCTGACTTTACTCCATCATTCTATATAACACAGAGACTGCCAGAAAAATGGAAGCAGTGGAATTTCATTGACACACAAACACAGACTTGCCACACATCGCAGTAAAAAGAAATAAAAAGGCATCCCACAATCTCAGAAGCTAACACTGATTGTAGAAAAGAAGCAATGTGAGACCATAATTATGTATCTTTGACTATAAAAAAGAGAAGCAAAGCAGTCCGTTTTTCTTTGTTCTACACATCTGATTTTTTACATCTCATCATTCAGTGGAGGGTTAATTCAGTGGGAGCCCACAGTGGCAATCTGGGAAACGTTCAAAGAATTTTCATTTCTCTGAGGGAACTATTTTCATAAGAATGTAGCACTGCATATTCACTAATTAGAAAACAGGGCAGTAGCTACTGTGTATATTGCAAGCAAATGATACCTCAAGTTGAAAAATGGACTGTGAGACAGAAAAAGCTTGGAATGTCACAAATAAGATATTGTCCAATATAGCCTGTGAATATGTACAATGTAGTTTTTTTATTGAATGCTGCAAAAGCTGCATGTTTTATTTTTCCTTCTCTGAGAGGAAAGTTAAAAAAAAGAGAATCCATAATACACAGTATGTTGATGTTTGTGGGGAACATGTGGACCTGTGTATTATAACCTCATTCTCTGTCATGTTTCTGCATGATGTTTCTGCATGATGAGCATGATTTGTTTGAATTGTCAAATTTCACCAACACTGCATAGGTACTGTATTGTGCAGGTTTATAGGTTTATAGTCAATTCTGCCCCAAGTTAAATCCAAAACAAAGTGTAGTCAAATATGAATCAAAACCAGACATTTGTTTTCACACTTGACAGTCACAGAGTAGAGAGACACAGGAAACATTGGAAGAGAGACGGGCATGGTACACATCAAGGGTCTTGACCAGGAGTCAAGCCGTGGACGTTGCAAGATGTGGTATCAACTTTCTCTTCTCCATATTCCATTCATACACAACATATTTGCAACAACAAATACGCTTTGTAGAAAACGGAGCTGAGGAAATGTTAATTAAGGTAAAAATGCAGATATTGAAAGTGTCAGTAAAATGTTCACTGCAAATGAATTTCATGGTTATGTTTAGACATTCACACTACTTTTAAGCAAACTAAACTGTTTGTAATACACAAACGTGATTTCTGGGAGACAGGGTTGGTATGAACCTCAACCATTATTTATTTGGGGCACCTCACAAAAAATCTTGACTTTTGAGAGACACATTGCAAAAAGAAAATTGAAACATCAAACCTTGGCCCTAGTTTGGGTCAAGATCCAAAAACACTCGATCCTAAACTTCTAATAACGCAATTTATAGTTTCTCTAATAAATGATGTCTCTCGGGGGGCGACTACACCTACACCCGCAAGGTGAGGGTCACATTACATATAATTGTCTTTCTGTACTGTAAGAAGGCTGTCAGTAAGGATGCACATAACACAACAGTCTTTTTGTATCACTTCTGCTTAGTTTGGTTAAAGCAGTACCTTATCACTGTGATTTCAGTGTAATCAGTTCAAAGATTTTCAAATGTAAGAATGACGATAGAAACTGACTAAATAAAGACTTGAAGGCATGACTCTCTCCAAAATAGTACTTACTTTACTCACTATACCTTCACGAATACAGTGCCAGCTGGTTACCCCTGTAAGTCGTGTGACCCTTGCCTTTGCGCTAATAACTGTCTTGTTATCTTATCTCACACTCAAGCACACAAGCACAAGCATAAGCTAAGTTAATGCTGATGACATCACCAGGGTTGTTTTTTCAAACTTTGGAAAACTCCTCCAGCACCACAAAATACATTATACAACTGCTTTCACAGGCGTATAGTGCTCCCCATGAAGACTCGATCTGTAAAATTGGTGGATAAAGGATGCTAAATTTCTAAATATCTTTTAATGTTTCATAAGTACCAGCCTTTGTACTATATATAACAGTGATAAAATGCTGGCAGAGCAAAAACTTATTTCTGCAAAATGTAATTATGAAATGTATGACTCTCCTTAAAATTGTGCAGTGAGTGTTGAAAGTACTGGATGATTTTTTTCTTCTTACATGGAGAAGACTATGTAATTTTTTTAAGTTCCAGCAAAAAAAAAAAAGAACCTGAGAAGTTTTTACCTGACAGAAGCATTATACAAGGTGGGCTGAAGGTTTGTGGCTCACAAGCGACAGACACTTGACCATATATACACACACAGACATATATATTTATATATATATATATATATATATATATATATATATATATATATATATATATATATATATATATGGCAAGTGGAAGGAGATATGTGTTATTAACTGGTGTCAGCACAGGAAGAGAAAGTCAGGGTGGGAGATGTCACCAGCCACAGCTATTGTGGCTATTGTGAGAGTTCTACCTGTCTCA
The DNA here is from genome assembly GCF_016859285.1 of Xiphias gladius. Taxonomy (NCBI): domain Eukaryota; kingdom Metazoa; phylum Chordata; class Actinopteri; order Istiophoriformes; family Xiphiidae; genus Xiphias; species Xiphias gladius. Next base: position 30,236,705 of record NC_053414.1, on the reverse strand, counting down.
TTGAAGATGTTATTTAAGACAGAAAGACACACTGTATACTATAGTCACAATGAAGACAGTTGGCTTTGACTCTCAAAAAGCATGAATTACCCTGACAGCTGAAGGTCTAAACACATCCTCGAGCACAAGCTACTATTAATCTATTCAGTCATCTTCCACTACAGAGAGTCTGAATATGCTTTTTTCCCCCTCTTTTACCACAGGCACATCATTTCTGATTAAAGGGACATATTGCTCTTTATTCAGCAAACAAGCGACGGGAATTAGTTGGAGTCTGTCATTTTCATCTTCATATTATTTCTTTTTTTCTCTCTGAGCTCTGGTAATTTTTCCCACTCTGGTGTCAGCAGGAGCAGATGAGAAAGAGGAGAAGCAAGGCATAGAGCTTTAACTGCAGGCGTACTCGCTTGTCATTGCGAATCTTTTCAGATGTGACACGATATGGAAGCAGCAGGACAGCTGATTAACACCAGGCTCCTTCTTAAACTCTTAATTACGTTTTTCCCTAGCTCTGACAACGTCTCCTGTCTCTAGATGGTACATACTGACGCGTTGGTATGAGGGGTGAAACGGGAGGGGGAGAGGTATACTTTAAAGAACTGCTCAGTTTTTGATAGCATATCCCAAGCTAATGCAGGTGTACCTAGCTAAACACTGCAGACACACTAAAAACATTAGAAGTGAGCTGGGCATAATTAAAACTGCAATATGTTGTCCATTAAGGGACATTATGTTATCCATCAAGCACTTGATACATTAACTTAGTTCAACACAAGCCAGCTCACTGATGGCTCAGGGGCTGCTTACATTGACATCTGCTGTGACAATGCTAGGCTAGCAAACACCAGAAATTGGTGGCGATGCCACCATGGTGCACCATCCATCACCGTTATGTCTTCCACCTGACTGATCGACCATGCTGGGGGAATAATTTTAAGGGCAGACAGAAGAAACTTTGTAATCATTGGACATCATCCTTCGGGGGACATGAATGTATGTACCAAATTTAATGGCACTACAGGCAATGTTGTTGAGATATCTCACTGAAAACCATAAATGTTAACCACTTGGACATTGTGGTGATCACCATATCTACAGTGCTCTCTGGACACCTTAGATATCTCTACCAAATTTGATGGCAATCCACACAATAGTTGTTAAGATATTTCAGTCTGGACCAAAATGGTGGACGAACTGACAGAGGTTGCCATCCCTAAAGCCATACTGCTAGCAAGACTAAGAAAAAAGGTAACCAATTTTAAATTCAAAATCACATTCCAAAAGAACTTAGAGATTAGAACAAGCCCAAATACATATTCTAGTGGAAATATGTGAGGTAAAGGGGATTCTTTCTATGTATTGGAAATATGACACACCATATAATGTACTGTAATAGCTAAATTAATGAGTTAAGACTGAAAAAAGCGAATTGGCGGCTTATACAGAGCCCTCTACAAAAAAAGTGTTCTGTTTAATGATCATGTTTTGCAGACAGATATAACATCTACTTTACTCCCAGACTTAGATATTTTTCCAAGAGAACTACTGAAGTGGAAAAAAAAACATTTTTAGCTGAGGAAAAAGCTTAGTCTATTTCTGTGAAATTGGCCCATCAAACTGCGTAGTTCCATAGAAAGCACAAACTGTCACTGCAGTGAAGTTCCAGGGAGACAGCACTGCTCTTCAGTCCTGCCAACACACTTGAGACTGGAGCTTCAGAAAGCCTGCACGTCTCAACTCATCATCCGCTGCCATTGCGGGTCATGGGCAGTGGGCATCACTTTGTGCCAAAGTAGCCCAGCAACCAAAACAGTTCCTGCCATGTGTTGCATGGCATGATGCATTTTGACATGCTTAGCACCCAGCATCTTTACAGCCAAGGCATTTTAAGTGAGTCATTTCTGAGAGTCAACTCAGACTCCTGAGTGAGGCTCTGCTCTGCAGATCCCCAAACAAAATCCCGTTAATTGAAGTTAATGGTTTGCTCGGACTGTAATGATGTAGTAAAGATTTGCTACAGGATGCACTGTCTCATATAATGAGACCTCTGCATTTTCAAATAAACATAGTATATGACCTCCCGGGACTCCACAGAAGAATTCTATCATTGTGTGATTTAAACTGAACTCAACTTCCTGAGTTCCTTGGGTCTCATACCTACACCTGAACTCTATCCATCGACCCAAAAACCAACAACCATTGGTCACTTTGTAGCCTAAGACCCATGATGTCACCAGGTCAACAAAACCACAGCAATCCTTTTCTCTCATTCTCTTCTCTTCACCAACTACTACCTGGCTTTTCCTCTCTTCTCTGCAGCATGAGCTGCTGCTCTCTGACCTCTGTGTGGCCTGCTCGGAGCAGACTGCTGCACTGAACTCTTTCTGTAACTGTAACAACGCGAGAGCCTGCCTAAGATTATCCGACAGCGAACAAGTTTAATCTAGAGCCAGCAGTTACGGCACAGTCTTCCAGCAGATGTTACAAGCAACAGGAGCCATGAAGCAGGGTTAGCATCGAGCAGCTAACTCTGTTAGGAGAACAAAAGAGAGAACAGTGATCTCCTTAGGGACACAGAAGCCGCACAGTCAATGCAATGCTGCGCAAGCCTGCACCCCACTGGACTTAACAAAGCAGCACGCCAAAAGTCCTCCGTCTCTTCATGGTAATATTGACTGGGCCAAGCATAGCATAGCAAAGCTAAGCACAGGACTGTTTAACTACTGTCAATGTGTTGTTTGGGTTTGGTTTGATTGGGTTTTGCAAGTAACCAACTAACTTCTCTTTTAACCTGGCATCTGTATCCTACACAAATTGGCCTTAAAAAAAAGAAAAACACATTCTCTCTCTCCATAACACGCAATGCAGACCAAGTGTCCATCTTTGAGTCCGCCATCTTGTTTGTAGTTTCCTTTGTTTCCCTCGCACGTGGCATGTGGTCCCATGTGCCTCTCTCTTCCAGCATGATCAGCTGGAAGAACTGTTCTTTTGGTACATGTTTAAGATTATGCAGCAATTGCTGCTCTGCACCTAGCAACTACTGCTCTGTACATTATAGATGTATGCAACCAGTAGAAATATTGGATCAGGTATTACATTACATGATAACAAAACCCAGCCCTACTAAACCCAAACATTTCTAGAGGCACCTGGGAGCCACATGGGAAGGGCTCTCATGGGCTGCTTTATTGTCATGCATGGGCAATGGATGTAAAGCACAAGAGGATCATTGATAATGCAGCCTTGCTAAAAAGAACAATTTGAGCCCTTAAGATGACTTATGAACCACAAAACTATTGAGCTAAAAATAAAACCACATTTGGGATCTCCCCAAGAAATCTGATTCTGACTGATCATGATTGATTTTGTAAAGCTGAGCAATCAATTAGCCTCAACGAATTTTAGAGGACTACACTTTTTCACAGTTTGTGAATAAGTACTATTTTTTTTTAATCATGCATGACATTGCTTTAAATGACTAGCACAAGTTCAGTCCTCACGCCAGGGAATAAAAAAGACATTTCAAACAGCCTTCACTTATCTAGCCAAGCTTCAGTGCAGCTATGAGAGACTTTCCATAAACCAATTAGATGAAGAAAAGGTCATACAGTAGCCTTGGAGAAAAAGAGATAAAAGCCTGATTGGATTTGTTCATGCTCTAATTTTGACCATCACACTTTTCACTTAGTTATTTAACTGAGCACAGAAGTAGAGAGAAGATGAAACCATATGCTCATTTCAGTCTCCAAATGCTACTGATAAAAAAGAGCAAACTTATCAAAATTGATTGCAAGGACCCAGATCGCTATGTTCGTGTGATGCAGACTGTTCCCAAAAATTGATCACAATCTATAATGAAGTTTTGTAAGAATAACAACAATATGAGACATGAGTTGCTTATCAGTACAAACAAGGGGAATGAGGAGTCAGCTACACGAGGAAAATCCCATGCTGTACTCTAAAACTTCAAAGCCTTTATGAGGACATCCAGTAAAATGCTTGTAAGAATAGTACTGTACTTGATTTACAGTTTAGGCTTTGCCCTTCCATGTACCGGATACACTTCCATGTAACTTGATAAATTCAAGACACCTAGTAGACAGGCACAATGACTTCATGGAGTCTCTTGGAGGCTAGCTGTTTCACACTACTGTCGGTCTTTATGCTAAACTAAGCTAATTGACTTCCAGCTCTATACTGTTATGAGAATATCAGATATGAGAATGGTGTCGATCTTCATATTCAACTCTCAGCAAGAAAGTAAATCAGTGTATTTTCCAAAATTTAATAACTTAAATTATGGTCAAAATCAGACAGCATACAGACTGTATTTGTCTTATTGTATTCAGAAAATGGATAAACTATGGAACACCTAAGGGAACATGAGCAAAGTATTTTTTCCACAAGGTTCTGGTGAGCCCCAGTAAATGTTTTTTCCCATGTCAAATGTCATATCAATTCTTAAAAATACAAATAATGAATAAAACCTTTTCAATACAATTGCATTTGAAGAAACTGAGACGGTTATGTTTAGCGTAATTAACAGCAAAATTCATTTTGTAGTATTGTTTTAAAAAACACAATCATAATCACACAATCATTTAAACAAAATACCAATCTGATATGAGCTGTTTTCTGCAGGTCAATATGGATCCTTGCTGTTGGTAAAAGGAAATCCCTGATGAAAGTACATTTGATTTTCTTCCTTTGTTTGGTTAGTATACTCTTTAAATGTTGTATCTTTTTTCATGTGGTATCAATCAGCAAACTGTACAGTCCTCGAATCCGAGGAGTTAACATTGTCCTCAGTGCGAGAAGCTCAAAAATGCCTCTGTTCCTCCTTTTGTTGTGGGAGTATAATTTACTTTGTTGCTTTGAATGCGGAAAGAAAATAAAGGACTTTCTATCGATGCAGAGAATTAGGACCATTAGGTCTCATTAAGAGACTCGATTAGGGCCTGCCTGTGTGCTTTCCCTGATGTTTGACGAGCTAGGGAGGTAGTGGAGACCTGAAGTGATCGTTATAAAGGGAAGCACATTTATTCTTTCTGTCAGCTGCTGAGATATAGTGGATGCTGCCAATGAATGTGTAATTTCTTAAGCTACTGAGATGGGGAAAAAAAAAGCACCTTGCAGAGTATCCTTGTTCTGCTTCCAGTGTTGTTGTTGTTGCACAGGAAGAAAGAGACAGAGAGGGAGCTCAAGGAGAATGAGGTAGGAACAGCATATCCATTTGATCAGCATCACAGAGAGCCCTTTGAATGCAAAATAAGATGTATGGCTCTGTATGTGGAGCCTTTTTTATTCATGACTGTGAAAACACCAAGATAGCTTTATATTGCTTTTTCTTATAAGCAAAGACCCAGCACATATTTTGCATGCTCCTTTTTTCGACAGCGCTAAATCTAAATGTTAAAAGTGGAACTCAGTGTGGTATAGTATTAAACTCTCTCTTCAGCTGCCTCTCTAGGCTGCTGTTCTCTTTGTATCTATACCAGCATTGCTACGCTATAAATAGGGACCCTCAGAAAAGTTAGGTAATAAAAGTGTCAGGATATTGCAATGAAGAATGATGCCTTTGCTGTTAAGTTTCTCCACTGGGCTGATGTATCAACTCGGAGGCCCTAACTCTCTCGAAAGGAGGGAACTCACTGCACTTCTTGGATCAGGTATAATTCAGGACTGGCTGGCATTTAAATAGGGGCATATCTACCTGTCTCTGGCTGTCCCGCTTCTCTTTCTCTGTTCTCTTCACTCCCTCCTGCATTTCTTCCTGCTGTCTTTCCCCTCTCGGCCATTTTCCTGCCCCTTATGTCAATCGCTTGCTTTCATTTCTTTCATGCTGTCTCAAAGTTCAAGGCTTTCATTGACTTTGCTGACTCTCACCAGACTCTGAGGAGCACTAGAGTTGAGTCTACCAATGCTAAAGCTGACATCTCTTCTCAGTTAAATCTGGCATCTTAGCTGCACTTAGTGATGGTTTTGGTGGTCAATTAAAAGAAGGATTTGGTCCTCGGTGGCAGGGTATGGAGTTGAATATAGAAACACAGGCAGTGTTTTTCTTAGATTTAAGTGAATATAATATATAACCATATGTTTTGACATAGTACTTTAATTACACTCATAAAAGCGTCACCTATGAGCCATTTTAGCTACCAACTTGATGAGTATAGTAATGATGCAGTTGGTGCAAGGTGACAGCATAGGAACAACCGACAGTTGAACCAATAAAAATAGTAAAGAATATCTAATATAAATAAGAAAATTATCCTTGTTAAGTTCATGTTCACTGCCTGAAATGTGTTCCCTACACAGCAATAGAAAAAATTGTTATCACTGTTTACTACAAGAAAAAATGCCATAACTACATCCCAACAATACAGTACGTTTTCCAGGAAAACCATCAAATGAGCAACGCTTTTCTTCAACAAGTGAAAAAAAGGTGTTCACAATATTTTTACTATGCAAACAAGTGAACTGAAGATGACAGAAATTTTCCCCAAAGCAAGTGTGCTTCATTATGATCTTAGCATGACCTCAGTCTGCTGTAAATGTCAATTTCTAGTGTTATGTCTGAAAAATCTCAGGTCACTTTTTGTAGTTGTTATTGGGAGAAATGCATGAAATTTAGTTATTTTTCCTTTGCAGTATGAATGCCCTCATTGTAATTCACTTTGGACAAAATTTCTGCCAAATAATATAATTGGAGAGGTACATTATGGATGTACACTAACTTAAAGCTGCACTAATACATATTTTTTAATTAACATTGGATGGAAAGACTACACATTATCACCAGACAGCTCCCCTCAGTTCTATGTAGGATTCTATGTAGCATCTTTTAGCTCATTGTTTTGGTTTTACAGCACACAACTTTACTTTTTCACTTCAGTCTCAATTCTCTTTTCAACCTGTTGTCCAGCCACAGCAGGGAACTGTTTTCAGCAAAATAAATAAATAAATACATAAATAAGCAAAAAAAAAAAAAACACTTTACAGTGCCTGTTCAGCACCAAATGCCAAAGTTGCCAAAGTTAGAAATTAGCTGGTGAACATAGTGGATCAAATTTGCAGATAAGGAGCCCAATAGTTTTCTCAGGGGTTGGAGGAGATAAACATGGAGCTAAAAGGAGAGTGAATACTGGAATTAAATTAGACTCCAAATGAATGCTAATGTTGCTCCATGTCTATTGGATGGGTAAATAAGCCTAGACAAATTTTTGCTAAAACCTTTGCTATATCACCTTTATAGGGATATTCTGTCAGTGCTGTGTTTTCTGCTTTATTAACTCAGTTGCCTATGTAGAGATCATGAGTTTTTCTGTTACAATTTTACAATTCAAACAGGTGAATAAATTTTGAAGTTTTCCTTGAAGTAAATGTACAACAATATTAACTTCAGCCTGCTTTGAATTTCAATATACTGTGGCATTAAGTCTGAAAGAAATCTTAGCTACATCACCTTAAAATCTTGGTCGCCTAAAAAAGCTGTTTGATGTCTAGAAGTAGAAGACATGAATTAATTCATGTTGTGGTATTCATACATGGCAGCTACTCACCAATAAGCCAATAACTTGTCCATTAGTGTTTCTCTCATGTTGTTGATAACCATTCGATTTGTTAAATATGGGGTAACGTTGGAAATGCAAGGTTTATCACTGATGCTTTTACAAGATGAATAAAAAATATTTGGTAACACCATTTGACAAAGAGTGAAAGCAGTGGCTTATCCTTTGCATGTTCATGATCCAGTCCATTTTGGAAAGAAAAAGCTGAGCTAAAATATTAGCATCAAGCCTTCCCTTGAGCTAGATAATGGAATTGGTAGGGGTCGGGGGTATATGGGAGCCCACAGAGTTGGGCAACATCACAACAATAAACCACAACAGCAACATAAAACAGCCTTCAACACATAGTGTTTGTTGTTTCACAAGCTGGGATTTAAATTGATGTGGTTTGGACTTTGTGAGTTGTTTTGACCAGAATGTGACTTTGGGAAGTTGCAAATAACTGATTTTAAAAGGTGACCTGGAGTTTGTTCCTACATCTTGGGTGAGGAAACTGCCCCATGCAACCACATACATACACACAATGACAGACATATGAACAGTGAAAGACAACGAAAGACTCTACATGTTTAAAGACAACACAAATCTTTGACAATTTTCCAGGTGACAAACTCCACCAAAACTGCCACCAAACACACTATCATCTCTGAGGAAAACAAAAATGTATTCATGCATCTCTCCTTTTAACTTCAACTACTATAAAATAAGTGCTAAATTACTGGCTGTCAGCCCAAAGGGGTTTTTTAAAATTATGGTAAACACAAGAGGGCTATGTGTTCAAGAGCAAACAAACAAAACATTTTATACAGCTAGTGGAGACAAAAAAACTCAGCGGTATGAATCCTTGTGTCTTTATATGACAAAGGAGATAGAAAGCACTGCTTGTTTTCCTATAAATCCAAGAGACAGGAATGTATATTCATTGTGAAAATCAATTAAACAAAGCTGCTGGACCATGAAAGCTAAGAAGTGCACATTTTTGAAATTACATCATGTCTGGAAATGTGTTCTGTCTTGCTATGAACTGAAACATCGCTGCAATTCCCCATAAAATCAATGCTTCATTTAGGCTTTCATTTCTGACACTTGCCACTACGCTTGAACTGCATGACTCTGCAATGTTGCAGAGTGCATTTGTAATCAACTTAACCTGCTTTTATACACTGTTAGATTATAAAGAAAGAATGGGATCTTTTTTCTTCTATTCATTCACTTCATGATTTCTATACACAATAGATGAATCAAATATTATAGTAATTCAGCCAATGTATCATATCATGTTTCGAGATGTGGTGCACTTGTATGGCACAGAAGCATCTCTGTAGAGATTGCCTCCTGATTATATTTCCCAGAACCAAAGTGCAAACAGTAAGAGATTACATCTAAAAAATCTGTTAGTATATAGGAATAAGAGTACAACGGTACTAAAGTCTGTGAACCAGAATAGGGACTATAGAGGTTGTTATAACCAATAGAGGTTGTTATAACAACCTCTATTTACATCTGCCATGCTCAAAGAGGATTTGCAACTGGGGTCATTTGTGGTTTTGAGACAATAGTCCCGAGGAAATATTTAAATTGATTGGTGATAAATTTGGTACATATACTCATGTCTGGCTAAACATAAATAATAACAACTTTTCTCTACCTAGCTCTATCATCAGGTTCAACCTCTGATTTGTCTACTGCCTTGGTTCGTGACCAAATACCAGCAAAACTATGACAATCCCATTAGCCTCAACTCTACTTTGGGCTTTGCCTTAATTAGCCAATATTATCATGCTAGCACACTAAACTAACATGCTGAACATAGTAAACATAATACCTGCTAAACAGCATGTTAGCATTGTCACTGGGTCACCATCCAGCGAAAAAAATCCACCCGGCTCAGCTTTTGCCACAATGTAATGCGACATCAGACAAAACGCTGTGGTGGCCAATTGTATTGGAATCGGATCAGAATCAGATATTTCTATTGTTTACCATGTGATCATCATGCCAAAAGAAAAGTAGTTGCCACAGTGTTTTGGCATCTTATAATCTGTTATTTCAACTGGACTTAATTGATCATATTTCATTGTCTAACCTCCACCAAAGAAGCCCACTACTTTGTTTTAATGCAGAGCTGTGTTTGATATGAATGCTGGGATAATCTTTTTCTTGAATAAAGTTGTGTATCATTTAATAATTGAAAACCAGCTGACACGCAGAAAATCTTGGGCCAAGTCCTATTGAAGAAAAGGAGAATTTGTTGGTCTCTGGGTCCCAAGGCAAATAATAAAGCTGCCATATTGTTTGCTGTGTGCACTGTACTTAATGGGAACAGGACACATTCACAATGCACAGGGGGTGGAAGTGGGCCCAATAGCATATGTCTGCACTGCGACCTCTTCGCAGGTTAATCCAGCCATTATGTGAACACTTCCGTCCTTATACTGTATTTTTGTGTACAACTGGTCTGGGCCCAGATTGTTCTATTTAGAAACAATGCAAGCACTGCCTTCCTCATAGCATCAGTTTGGGGGAAGACCTTTTCCATTTTTATGTTAAAGTAACCCTGTGTACAAAATTCCATGGTTCCCCTTGGTCAGATAATTAGCAGACATAATATATTGCTTCATATTTGTACAGATGATAGAAAATAAATTATTATATCATCCTTTCAACCCCACTGATTCTTATAGGTTGATTGCCCTAAAAGACTGCTTTGATGATATTAAGTGTTCTTACTTATTTGCCCGAACCCAGCCTGACATTTGAGATGTAATGGAAAACTTGGCTTCATGCCAACCAACAACAACCTGTCTATAAGAAATTTGTGAGTAATTTAAGATTCAAGTCTGACCTTTGAAAAACAAGTACAAGTTGTGTTATTCAGTCTTGATTTTTGTCAGTTGACAAGCATCTCTAAAATCAAACTATTTCTGTCTACCATTGACCTGGAGACCTGGACCTGTATGTCTTTATTTCATCCCATCTTAACCACTGTAAATCTCTACATTCTGCACTCTACAAAGCACTAAATCATCTCCAAATGGTCCAAAATGCAGCTGCTCGGCCTTTAAGTGTAACTATGAGAAGTTCAAAATTTTTCACTTAGAAAGTGTTAAATGGATTCGCTCCCAGTTTTATCCATGACCTACTAAGTCCATAGGTACAAGGGTGCACACTTGTATGATTTTATATCTCTTTATATCTCTATCTTAGTAAATGTGCTATACAAATAGTTATTATAAAGAAATCCACATCCTTATTTAACACTTTTGGAATGAACTGACTGCAAGCTAAATCCTTACAGTCAGATACCACAATCTTATGGAAAGCAGAAGAGTGAAAGCTGTTGTAGCACCATAGCCCAGGGTTACACATTGAAACACATAAGGGTGTAGTGGACAGTGTTAGGGTGTCCACATACTTTTGTATGCCATATAATCTACAGTAAGTGGGAGCAGCATATCATTAGGTAATTCCCTAAAAACCTCAAACCCAGGTGTTCCAGGTGGGCAGACATCCCACAATCCATAATACACTTGATGAATTAAAATGGCAGGGTGCCCATTGAAAAAAAAAACCCTGAATGGAATTTTCCACAGTCCACAAAACATACAGGGAAAATTATTAGAACTTCCAAAAAATGTACTGATGATCACAGAGGTATTGGACAGGCTCTGGGTATGAATTAATGGAAATTTACTAAAGTTTTACACATGATAAATAAAAACATAACCCATTATACCAAAGTGAACCTGTAAAACATCCTTCTTCTGTGGGTTTTGATATCAAATATGATGTATCATTATGTTCTGGAAGAAATAACATCTATCACCTACTTAAGTTTCAACCTAGAATGCTCACCATGAATCACAAGAGTATTGCAGCTTTCAGCCTATTTCAGCAAATCATACAATACAGCACAATATGAGCATGAATATTAGTTTTCAATAAGAGCTGTGTTGTTTGTTTATCTGTTAGTTAAGTTGGTTGTCCATTTGTTTATTCATGTGTGATTCAAGGCACAACATGTTCTTTCTTTTCATTATGATAAATTTAGACTTTGCAAACCAGCAGCTCGACGCTGTGTGCGCCAAGTGAGACCTGTTGAAGGTCATTATCTACCGTATTTACATATAATTTCTGCCTCTGTTTGAAGTATTTTTATTTTTTGGAGAAAATGAGATATATTCAGGAGTGGTCTGTCAGGTCCTCCTGCTGCATTTCAGCTTGGTCTGTTAGCAGAATCTGTCAGGGGTTAGGGCAGCCAGTGACCTATTAGACAACCAACACATACGGCAGCCTGCAGTCACCTCTTCAGTTTTAACTTGGCATGTGAAGACTCTGTTGAAGGCTCCCAAACACCCACAAGCTCCAGCTTATATCTCTTTGGCTGCACGCGACCAAAATACACACTTGTTTGCTCACATGCACTATCAAAAAATAAAACCATGCAAAGCAATTGCAACATTTTGCCAACCTTATGCATGCAGTCACATGTCTTTCAGACACTCTCTCTTTTTCCTCCCGCTCTCTGCTGCTCTATTTTTTCCTTTTTTCTCACAGTCACATGCAAACACACTCAGTGGATCAATCTCCCCGGATTGGATTGATGGCCCGCAGGCCTTCTGCTGACTAAGGCGTTGCCAAATATGGTGAGTTATTGGGAAATTATGCTTAGCTGCCACTCCATCTGGGATGGTGATCCACTTTGTCAATCCTGATCTTTAGCTGCTGTCAACATTGTACCACCCAGCTTGACTCTGTGACCTGATGCTGCTGGTGGAGACAGCAGAGGTCTATAAAGGTGTGATAAATGCATCCCAATGAGTTCAGTCTTCAGTTATTTGGATCAATATTAGTGACCTCCAAAGAGAAACGTTACATTTGCTAGATGTATTTTAGTCTCAATTAGGTGTCAGAAATTAGGGCATGTAGACGTTGATTAATTGGAAATAAAAACAGCTGACACTATCAAGTTTCTGGCAGAAATGGTGAAAGAAAAAGAAAAGATGCCTGTGTGTGGTTGGGGGATTGGTGAAACAAAGGCACAGAGAATTTCTGTTTCCTTTCATGCCCGGTCATTTCCATATGTCCCTCTTGCTCTCCTACCCATCCATCACATTTCACTCTGGGCAAGACAGCTGTCTGGGACTGAAGCATATTCACAGTTCAGCAGTCCATCAAATTGCACCAAATACAGTAATTCTTCAGTCAAGCTCGAGCAGAGGGTGGAGGGGTGCGAGGCAAAAAGATTCAAGGAGGCAGAGCTGTGTTGGTGAACCCTCCCAATGTTAACACTTCGAACACCAAGCAGTTTTATGATATGGTCACTTTGTGTAAGTACTGTAAAAGGGCCAAGTGTCATTCTCTTTCTAAGTTGCTGTGGTTGTTTGAAGGCAAAGTCAAGACATTTCAAGACAGTTTATCTTAGATACATAAATGTTGGCTTCAAACGTTAAAATAAAAAAACATTATGGGAATAGATTTAGACATTAGAAAAACTTGAATTTTCCTTGAATTGTGAAGTTTAATAGTGAGAATACACTTTTTTTCTACAATGTGTCACTGGCCTCACTGCCCTCGATTATCCCTATTCTCCACAAACTGCTTTGATGTCATTATAGTTAAACTGATTTTTAGTTTTAGACAGCTGCTTAAACAACAATTACAGGACAACAACAACAACAATAATAATAATTTGGAATTAATAACAACATTGCAATTAAATGTGTTTGTCAGTAAGCTTAGCACTTACCACTATTGTTTATCAAAAAAATGCATCTACAAAACAAGACAATGGTCATTTTTGGACTTTTTGGAATGAGCCTTTGTTCTGTCTTAGGCATTTTGATTCTTCATTTGAGAGTGCTTTGTTAACCCACTCAGTGAGCACACAAGTGCACTTTATTTAATGCATGGAGGTGGCACCCAGCCAACTGCTGCACATTTTTATATTATGGTAGGCTTCACTCAAATTCCCTCTATTAAAGACTGCCAGCTTCCACTCCCGCACTTATTCATTATGTTGTGATCAATCTGTCACAGTCTTCTTCCCGTTGCTTGTCCCTGTTTTATCTCTCAAGACAGATTTAAGAATGCAAAGAAAATGCATATTATATGGAACATGAAAACACCTTATTAATGGGGATTCAGTCCCCCACTTACATTGTGTTTATCATGGTGGGATTGTTTGAATGTACCCTTTACCTTGGGAACTGTGTTGTCAGGGGCAATAGCTCCTGGTAGGATATCTCAAGACAAATTGGCCCCAGGTGAGGGGCCACATGATTCATTGACATCTAGCTTTAGTGGGAAACAGTGACCTCACATGCAGTAGTTACACCATGACTCCCTTCTGGAGCCAGGGGAGAGCCTAGTTGTGGGGCCTCTACTCATTGGCCTTGTCAGGCTCTTCTCAAAGAAACAACATGAGGCCACTACCATGTGGGCTCACCAACCGCAAGTATAGGTGTACCGCCTGATGCAAAGCCAGTCAGGCAGCAGGCAGAGGTGGAAGCTTTGGCAGATTGACTCCTGGCTTAGAGTGATGTTAATGATGTGGAACTTCTCCAGTGGGGGCTGGGTACACCGTAGTTCTCTGGAGCCAAACTCCATAGTAGGAGCACAACTGTCTCCTTTTCCAGAGGATTGTCCACGGTGAGAAGTAAAGAGAAAAGCTTTGACTGCTGTTTTTGCTGATCTGCGGAAGTTAGACCAATTTCTCTGTCAGAGGTCACTGAAGTAGCTTCAGAGCCCTAGATGCTAGTAGTGATTAGCCATCAGAGGACTATTAACGGTTGGGCAGTCTTAGCTGACAGGTCTTACCAATGTTGCAGAGAGATCAGGGCAACTATAATTATTGACTGATAGGCTACCAGACTGGAGGGATTGTTTCCATTTTTTAAAAGGGGGCCAGAGGATCTGCTGCATCTGTCAAGACCTGCATACTATCAACCCTGCGTACGTTCCCTGGGAATCCTTATGCTAAAGTAATGGAAATTAGAAATCAACAGATTGTCAAACCTTGAATTTCAAGTCAGCAATTTGAAATCCGACCTGTTTGTGGAACAGTGGACCAGCTCTTACAGGAATACTGGAGGGGATAGTTTATCTTGTGAGTTCATGAATGAGCTTCCTTCAAGGCTCACACTTGACAGGGGACAGGGCGAAGAACTCCAAAATGCAGTTTGGAGTAGAACCTCCGCTCCCTCACATCTAAAGGAATGACTTGAAGAGGTCTGTACATCTTATCATGATGCCTCTCTGTGGAAAAATTCCTAACTGGGTGCAACTGGGAGATAACCCCTTGGTAGACCCAGAATAGATTGGAAGGATTACATGTCCTATCTGACCGGGGAATGCTTTGGGAACCCTGAGGGGGAGCTGGAGGGCATGGCTGGGGAGAAGGACATCTGAACTTCTTTGCTTCGCCTGCAGCTGCAACACAAACCCAGATAAGTAGTGGATAATAGATGGTTGTAACGCTTTGTTTCCCAATTTTACCTTTCCTACATTTTGGAACATTCATTTGAGGAACTGTTCCAATTTAAGAACTTTGGTAAACTTACAGGATGAACTAAAACAAAGCCATTAATAGTCCTGAATAAGAATTTCAATCACTTTATTGAAAAGAACTAGACTAGAAGACAAGTAGGCAAAGTGACATCAAATGTGGATATAAAGACTATTTCACAGAATAAACGTCCAATTATTGTTTCCATACCAGCAAAAAAAGGTGATGTATTTCTCACAGTGAAATGAGATGCTACTTATCATGCAGTAGTAGCAGTCTGGACAATGAATACAGATTACTTCTGAAATATTAGCACAGTTAATTAACTTCAAATCATGGTCGGGTAAACAGTACTGCAGTTTTGGAATATCAGCCCCTGGCTTTGAAAGAATGTGTCAAACTGCCAGTAATTTCCTACCAATGGAAACATTTGAAACTGGCACTGGCAGTGACTAAAAGTATGAGTAATTTTATAGAAAGGAGATTATGCTGGAAAATGAAACGCCAACACAAACATTGTGAAACCACCTGACACTCAAAACTTTTAGGCAAATGTTAAAGTTTTCAAATTTGACCTACTTTCTTCCCAATGGTTCATGCAACTCACATACTTTCAGAATTGAAAATCTCAATGAACAGCATTTAAACATATATGAAAGAGAGGGAGGAAAACAGTCATTAAACCGTCTGGATTCTGAGAGCTGGCGATTCATTCCCTGTAATGTTTTATTAATGCTGCCTCTCTGCCTGAGGGGTAAATGTTTCTTTTCCAGTGCTACACATCCACTTTAAGAAATCAATCATTCTGCTCACTAATGGCAGATCGTCTGTGCTTGCAGGGAAGCAACATCTTTTCGAAGCCCCTATCTCTGAACTGTTGAACTCTGATCAGAAACTGCAGATTAAATAGAAGCAGTGATGACCAGTACACATTTTCTGTTTTGTATGGGCTGTGTGTGTGTGTGCCTCTGTGTATGTGTGTGTGTGTGTGTGTGTGTGTGTGTGTGTGTGTGTGTGTGTGTGTGTGTGTGTGTGTGTGTGTGTGTGTGTGTGTCATCATTGTAACAAAAATACAATCTGTAGGAGCATAGCAGCAGCAGGTGTATCTTTGTTATCATGATAAAAATTATAGTTTGGTTAGGTTTAGGCCCCAAATCTTATTGGTTATTTTTAGGAAAAGATCGTGGTTTGGGTTAAAATAAGCACTTCCTTAAAGTTAGAGCACCTTTGTCATCATGTTTACAATAAAAATCATATGGTTAAGGTTGAGGAACAGTCATGAATAAAAGAAGCACAGTTTATTATCAGTTTCACACAGCAAATGCACAGTGGTCTCCCCTGTGACTGTCCTCTGTTTTGTCGACCCATCCATCCAACCCAACATCCTCCTCCTGCTAATGCCGACATTGTGGCTCTATTTACTACATCCCCTGACTTCTTCCTTTTCTCCTCTTATAACTATAACCTAAACATAACTATGGGTCAAAATAATCTGCTTGCATAGATGACATATGGACTTGTATTTACAGGAGGACAGTCTCATTAATGGACCTATTCTTTAATCTGAGCACATTTGTGACATTAAAAATTAGATTCAGAAAATTAGAGATTTGATCAAGATTTGAATTGACTATTTGCATCATCCTTTTCCAGTCTCAGTTGATGCCCTTTATATGATTAATGAAGAAATATTTCTCCATGCCCCTCTGAGGGTGCACTGTGAGGGTTGGCAGGCTTGACCAATTTGTGTTAAGATATGAAAAAAGTATGAATATTAGCATCCAAACACATTTTTGGGGAAGAAGTTTCCCCTGGGATACCAAGCAACCACCAGCAGGACTTTCTATTCTAGTGACAAAGACACGATCCCTCACCGGCTTCCCACCCACAAACACAGCCAATATATATTGAAATGCATGAACCAAGCCAGAGATACTACTGCGGGGAAATGAACCCCAGGTGCTTGAGGGTGCCCATGTGCTGCCTGCACAGCCTTCAGGCTTGACTGTTGTGGATGGTGGGGTAATGCTTGTAGCTGAGGAGACGCAGGACCTCATCCAGGCACAAAGTGGACCCAAAGATGCTAAATAATGTTCCAAAATGGATGGGCCTCCTACGACTGTCAGCGATACACAGGAGGACCTATTGGCTGCCAGAGAAGCAATAAAAGCACTATGAGTGCGACACTGTAAGGGTTGACAGGTGGCTGACCAATAAGTGCAAGCCAAAATGCATGAAAGTGAAAGATATGAAGAAAGCATGAAAATTTGCATCTTGTGATAAGTCTGTGACACGTGTATAACTGCTTCCCCTGTAGTTTCAGGTTGGTTGTAAGGATTTTGCTCCAGCACCACTTTTTATATCTCATTTCATGAAGATTTCAGTAAACCAGTTACAGTATCTGTTTTCCAAAATGATGCTACACTTCATAGTGTGATGAAAAAGGTAACATCTTGGCTTCATTATAGTAAAATAATACTGATATGAAAATTCTTATCAGTACTAATTTGTGAGTTCTATCATAAAACACAGCCTTTCTTTGTGTTATTATCTGCTTTATTGGCTGGATAAAATTCCTTTATTTTTAGACTTTCAGTTCCTGTTGAAATCCCACAGGCCTCCTGCTGATTTCTTTTCAATTTAAAATCTTCTGATATTCTGGTAGATGTGCAGGCACCATGGCAACAGAAAAAAAAAAAAATCTTGGTCATTTGCTTGCATTATGAAAGCCTGCCCTGAATCCAGTGCTGTACTGGAGTATATTCAGGCAAAACCTGTCTGGCAGACTTCCCTGGCTCAGTTCATGCACCAAACAACAGTGTAGAAAATGCAGAATAGCCATAGAAGTAACCTTGACCATGGCTGCCACTGTGGGTGGTGGAACGGAGGAGCGGGGGAGTGGAAGAGGAAGAGGTCCCGAACTGCCCCTCTGGTAATAAATGGATAATTCAACTCTATTCCACTAAAACACCTACTGGAGGCAGGAGGCAGTAGAGTTTGTACGATACCTCATGTCATCAAGAACATAACAGGCTCCAACACCTCTTTGAATAAAAGGATGAAATCATGAGCAACCCCTCCACATAAACATCTCCTTCCCCCACTTCTTTTCTATTAGTTATTTCTACCATTCCCTGCCTGTAGCTTGATACAATCCATCATCTTCTCCTGTGGCTCCTTAGGTTCCATGTGCACTTAGTGCACCATGTGGTTTCACAAAAGAAACATTTCTCCTCTTTGAATCCAACTGTCTCTAGCCCTGTTCTTTTGACCTCGTTATTAATAGACAAGATACTGAGCAAAACCATTTCAGCACAGGCTGGCTTTGCTACCACTCGACAGCAAAGACTGAACAGGCAGAAGATAATAGGACCCTCCGTGTCCTTGCTTCCTACTGCGTTTTCATCAAGTTTTTTTTTCAAATTACAATATATTCTGAAATATATATATTATATAATATAGTCTAATAATATATTCTAAAAATATATTCTTTACACAACGGATCTGACCCAGGGCTGGCTCAAGGCATAGGCATCATAGGCAGTTGCCAAGGGCACAGAATGTCAGGGTGGTGCAACAAGATTGCCACTAGCATAATTTTATTAATCACAGGTACAATAATAACATTATCAACAAAAACAGCCTTTTAATTACAGTAACAAACATACTGCGCTCCCTAAACTGTCAGTCACAGGTTGAAAACATGATGGAATAAACATTGCTTTTCCTCACAGTTTTTCATCTGCCCTGCACTGCACTTGTGCTGTGCGCACTGCATGCTTAACACTTACTGACTGATGGCAAATGCTGATTGGATCAGCCATAGGAGTGCGTCAATTATTATTAGTTCAAATTATTTCATAATGAAAAGGTCCAAGCCTTCAGGTGTGCAAGGACGAAAACAGAGAATAGGGGAGGAGGAAAAGAAAGCTCATTATTGAGGTAAGTCATCTTATGTTCACATTTAAACATTTACTGCTTAAAATTATGTCGGATTTATAGTAGCTAATTAGCTCAGTAGCAATAAAGCTAATGCTAGATAACAATGCTACAGTGGCTGCTAGACTCAGATACAGATGAGAGAGAATGAGAAGCAGTGATGGAAGATGTATTGAGATCCTTCACTTAAATAATAGTACCAATACAACGATATAAAAATACTCCCTTACAAGCAAAAGTCCTGCGAGAAAAATCCTATGTAGTAAAAGATCCTAAGTAAAAGTACTTAAGCCTTAGCAGCAAAATGTAGTTAAAGTATTAAAGTAAAAGTACTGTTTTTTGCTACTTTATATACAGTTTTAGATACAGGGACACCGGATAAATCTGAGGGGTCATTAGATGAATAATTGGAGAGGTGCACAAAACTGTTTCTGAACTTTTTCTCTGATCTTGATTTTGGTGAGATATTGGATCATTTGAATATTTATTGAAATGAAACCATGTGAGGCCAATGGAGCTGTATTTGGTGGAGCTGTTAACAACTCATAGACATCTGAAATGTGACTACAGACTGCTTTTCTGACACTTCAGAAGCTAAAAATGTTGGAAACCATTGCTTTAATCTTCAACAGTCTATTGTATTTTAAAAGCCGGTTATATTATCCATTGTGTAAATTTTTTATTTTAAAAATAACTTGTAACCAAAGCTGTCAAATAATTATAGTGGAGTAGAAAGTACAATATTTCACTCTGAAAGGTAGTGGAGTAGAGGTATAAATTAGCAGAAAATGGAAATACTCACGTAAAGTACAAGTACCTCAAATCTGCACTTAATTACAGTACTTGAGAAAATGTAATGAGTTACTTTCCACCACTGCAAGCCAGTAGCTAGCTGTCTGGATAAGTGCTCCTTCCTAGAATGTAAAGCATTGTGCTGAAGTATCAGTCATAATGGCTAACACTGTAGCCACTGTACCACTGTCGAATGAATGGGTGGTAATGAGGCAGTGCTGGTGGGATATTGTGGTGGTGTTTCAAGTTTCATGTACAGTATGTCCACACATGTTAAATACAGAAGATGTGACTTTGGAGTTCAAACAGCTATATTATGCAGCTATATTTTTATAATAACAAAATCAAAGGGTAATTTGTAAACCATGCAACACTGTGAAAGTGTCGTAGTGATGAACCCACAGAGAATTATCATCTTAATATGCAGCTTGGCTTGGCTCTATAGAGCTTAATAGTAACTTTCGTCTCATTGTTTAGCTGTTCCGGCCCAAAACGTTACTGTTTTGGTTCACTCTCACCATTCTAATAGCGTTGTTTCATGAGGCAGCTGTTTTCAATGAAAAAGCTCTGAAAACCCACTGCACGCTTGGCCTGCACCAAACAGCAGACAAACACATAGTGGAGCAGTTAGCAGCTAAAGAGCCAGATAATTCCCTCAGGATTTGGTAGAGACCAAAAACAGAGCTAAAAAGAAAGTGAATAATGCACTTACATTCACCAGGTGGCCAGACAAACAAGTCCAAATTAATCCTAGTGTTGCTAACTGGTGGATGCGTAAATAAGCTAACAAGTTTGTCATATCAACTTAAAAGGTGATGATATGTTGACGTGGTCCCTACAACTTGTGTCCACTGCACCCAAGTGGCAGAAAAAAATTAGTTATTGCAGGTTTACAGACACCTTTGACATAGCCAGGCTGAGTGGGGGAAAATAATTTAAGCATTATTGTAGCTCATTTTATTGTATTGTTCATTGAGTAATTAGTAACATAATGTAATTATTAAATTTAAACAAAAAAAAACCGCTTCTGGTATTTGTTACATTAGAACATGCAATGTGTACATATATAAGCCGTACTATAATTGGCATTTACTAAGGCTGCATCCGAAGGTCATTCACTGCTGCGTGTCACTATATCATTCAAAATACGAACCCTTCAAAGCAGATTTGAAAAACATACTTAATGATGATCATCTGTGGGTGTTTCTGAACAGACATATTGTTGAGTATACTGCTCATAACATATTCCTAACTCAGGCTGTAAAAGGATTAGTCACACTACCATTTACCTGTAATTGTTGTGTGTTGTTTTATCCTATTTTAATGGAAAGATTATTTTGTACTTTGAGCTGGTTTTTTTGTTTTCACTGACAGTATGTGATCACCCCTGGCTTGCTGAAAAGCCTGCTATGATATAATGATGGGCTGCGGTTCTCTGAATAGCTTGTGCATTGCACTGTAACAAAACCTTGATAAGCACTCAACATTTCTCAGGTTCTGGTATTATCAAAGGTGACACAGTCTGCAGGAACCACAATCAATATTCCAGGTTTCTTTAACATCTACACTCAATAGCTGTCACACTACCTAAATGCCACTGATTTTCCAAACTGAACACACAGCAACTAAAATGTGCGAAAAAAGTGCAAAAGCAGCCAGACGGTCGAACTGCCAAAGCATTAATTTAGGAAAATCATTAAGCCACCTTCAAAGACCTTATCAAGGCAACTTGTCTCTCCGCAGCTGCAAAGGGGTAAACATATCCTGTCAGCAGCGAAACAGTTTTGTTAAGACACTCGCTTTTGTTGTAAAGTCAAATGAAGGATAAAGAAACAATCCGTCACATGTCGCTCATTAGAGGAGAGATGAGCTGGGTGCTCTCAGCAGAGTAAAACCCATCAGCTGTCAAACACCTGCTTTCCATGTCTGGGAGACAGGCAGACTACAGCCTCACAAAGCAGAGTGCAAACATTTGGTGCGACTGTAAAACATCCAAAACAAAAACATCTAGAACAATATGCCACATCATTATGGCTGGAATCCATTCCTCAAGTACACGACAGTATAATAGCAACTCAGAGCCTTTGTGGAGATTCAAAGCGTCTCCACCGCCATAGAAACAGAGACAAGACTTTCATAAAGTAGAAGGGTAAATGAGAAGTGAGGATGCACTGCCATTCATCTCTGACTCAAATCTCCTCACATCTCAGCCCCTCTGCAGTTTTTTTCCTCTTCGTTAACCTCAGTAAGGGTCAGGCTCAGTGAGGAATTCATTAAGTCTACTTGATCAGCGCCAGAAGTATAAAGATAAATTGTTCATCGAGCTTACACCTGTCCCAGGAGAGCTTTGAGGGATGTCCCACTGCTTGGTCTTTCTGACCAGTTGCATTGATCATTTTCACATCAGACTACTAGAGATAAAAGACGCCCAGGCTACAGGCTTACAGGCTGTCATTAAATTTATGCTTAAAGCTATTCCGTCCTACAATTAGTTCACTGGAATCTGGTGACCTTTGCATACGTGATGTTACTGAGCTAATTATACATTCATATTTCATTCTTGCATTGGTGTAACTGGTCTTTAAATAATGACTGCTTTCATCACATATAAAAACAACACATTTATTTAAAACACTTTTAGTTGGAAAATTGTAACAAACAAGGCATTCAGTCTGATAGCTATTCAGTTTTTTTCTCAAGTCTGTGAAGTCTTAAATTCAGCACAAAGTAGCAGAGACTTTGCAACAATTTAACTGACATCATCTTTCAGCCTTTGCACTTAAACTGCCAGTGATTCTTTCAGGACTTTCACATGAACTGACTGTTTGAACTTGTATTGAATCTTCGACTCATTTTAGCACTTTAATTTTAAATGATACATTGACTTTCACTCAGTACATACACTTAAATCAGAACTTCAACTTCATTCAGTGCTTACAATTATGCTGAAGCTTTAGTTTCTCTTCAGAACTTCCATTTCAACACCGAACTACTTCCAGCACTGGTATTTCAGCTGCCAGTATAACTACAGCTTTAAATGTTTCAGAGTTTTAACGGTTTCAGATACTTCAGTAACAAATTTTCAGCAGCAAACAGATGTACATTTTCCTCAGAAAAATTTGCTTTTCTACATACACATTCAAATTTAATTTAAACTTTGGTATAACTGATTTCTAAATAACTACTTAAATCAAAAAGAAAAACAAAGAATATATGCTTTTTTAGAAAGAGAATTCTATTAAACACGGCTTTCAGTTTGAAAGCTACTGTATTCATATTTGGTTTTTTTGGTCCTCTATCTTAGATACAGCACAAATGAGTAGAGCCTTTGTGTTATATATCCTATATCTACCCACCCCTTTACCTCCTGAAAATAACTGTGAATGTGGTCCACAGTTTTACTTATTATTAGTAACACCGGGAAAAACCTAAAATCCAACATTTTTTGATCGTGAGAAAATGTGGAAAGAACATTTCCTCTTTATTACACCTTACTTCTGAGTAAATTCAGCCCTTAAATCACACACGGCGTCGCTTAACAGGCAAGTTCATTTTGTCAGAGAAGTAAATGATCTTCTCGCTTCCCTGGTTTTCCCTTGTTTCACCAAGCAAGAGACTCACTCTTAATCTCTTCATGAAATGAGACTATAAACAATGAGAAATTCACCAGACATCTCCTATTCCATTCCAGTGGAAAAGGTTGAAGTTAGCCTTGGGCAAAGCTGTTAGTGCTTCATGCTTCAGCAATCCGGCAACTACTTCTGTTGGGGAACCTTCGCGCGAGGGTGAGAGAGGTTGCCAGGCGGCATTATGTGCTTTTTTTCAGTATTTCTTTTCTTTCTTTATTTTGTTTCAAGATCAATCCTTAGTTTTTTTGTGTATAGAGGAGAAAAACTGAGAAAGAGGTTGTTTAAATCGTCGCACGGACACAACACAGATAACTCTCTTTGTAACTGATGCTATGTTCAAGCACTACAAAATTTAATTTAGCTTGAATATCGGAATGACAAGGAAACGCAATCTGTTCGTGTTCACATCAGAATAGCTGGCTCATGAACAAGATGACACATATAAATTGTGCATTCCCATCATGTAGTTTCAAAAATCTATAAAGGTCTTAGGGAGCTTTATTGAATCTTTTTTTTTTTTGATTGATTGAGCTGATTGCTTTTCAAATTGATCTCTTTAAAGATTAAATTTACCTATGTTAACTTTGTTAGTCTGAGTGTGATAATGCTGTCACTTTAGCCAGTGTTATTTTTGAAAATTAATAGAAATAGTTGCAATGGGCTGAATTCCCCAAACATTTGAACTTCTTAGAATGGCGCCACATACTGTACGAAGCCATCTTTCCTCTCTCCTCTCTCATCAGGCCTCATGCAGAGGATCTCTCTGCTCATTAACCTTTGTGCTGCAGCACACCTGGGGGCTCTGTGTTTTGGGCGCATTTGCTTCTTTTATGTTACTCGGGGTCTGCGTGCTGGGCCACTTCACTGCTTCACCAGATGCCTCCTATCACTCTTTCTGAACCTCTTTAGCACATTTCTGCCTTCCTGTCTCTGCCTCTGTCCTCTGATAAAAGGATTCTATCATGCTGGTTTCAGAGTCCTCCTGTTCTCTGCAAACCACCAGAGGGTATCCTCTAACTCTGCACTGTCCTAGCACATTAAATCAAATATATGTCCTCTTTGAGCAGGCTATGCCATATGCCCCCTTTTGACACTTTTTCAAAGAGGGAATGTCATAGAAATTCACTGAATGTCACACACTAAGATTTTTCACCAAAAAACCTATGCAAGGTAGGAAAACCACGTAAGGATTTCAATTTCAGTTACCAACTCAAATCTCAAACTAACTTAAAGTTACTTATCTAATTTCTAGCTTACAAAAGCTGTATTCCACAGAGCCATCGAAGATAACACCATGGAATAGGTAATGGCATATTACCTTCAGCATGAAAAGAACTTCGATCCAATCCAGAAATTTTTTTTAAAGTTTATGCGTCACCTTGCAATTCCCAGGTTACGGGAACAGATGGTGTAGGGTGTTTACTGAGGGTTGACAGAATATTCTGTATACTGCTTTTGTGCAACTTAGAAATATATCTGTAAAAAGTCAGTGATCTCAGCACCCAAAGAGGAATACTGGAGGGAAAAACTAAGGTAAAATAAGTGAGCAATTAATCTCATACTCATGTATTTTGTACAGAGGCCCTGTGAGGAAATTGAAATTGTATTTGCCAGGAGGTTTTTTGCAGGTTAATTTTTTCTTAAATCTGTGAAAAAAAAAAAATATATATATATATATATTTATATATATATATATATATATAAATATATATATATAGGGAGGCCCCGAAAGCAAGCGAAATATATTTCGCTTGCTTTCGGGGCCTCCCTAATTTTGATATCCTTTAGTCATATATTTGCTACAAGAGTAATCTTACACACTGTAATTAATTTTCGGGGCGGAATGTGGGATATTTAGCACAAAATAGCAGGGCAGCAGCAGAGGTTGGGTCTAATGATGCAAAAACTACACAGCTATCCATTTGTGTTCCATTTTAATGAAATGACAAAACATTGCCTTGGGCTTGAATGTCAGCAGATCAGTAAAGAATGCATTACATTGACAAAAAAGGCTTTTGTGGCTCTACTCATCACACCCCATGTAGTTGCAGAATGTGACTGAATTAAAGTTTTTTTTTTTTTAAATCCAACGTGATGAAATTGTTCTCAATATCCTGCCCAGAGGTTGCACAATAAAACATTTGGGAAGCCCTTTGTTCTCCATTATTGTCTCCAGTCTTCAAAGTCAAGCTTGGTGAGTAGTCATGCACTCAGTTGAAATACAGTGCAACACCTTCGAGAAAAATCCACTTATTTTTCATTTTGTAATACAGTGAAAACATACAGCAAGTCTCTGCCCTCACCTATGTATTTTACATTCTCCAAAGGCACAATGAAATTATTATATACTTGTGCTATGCTGAGTTATTTCTAATGCTAATGTAGCCATACAACATTTATCATGATTTTCCTCTCTCTCTGAGTTCACTTTTCTCATTCACCGTCTTTATCTCCCTCCATCTTTCCGTCTTGTTCTTTCGTTCCCCTTTCTGATTCAGTTGACACCACATCACAATGTCGTCCTTATCCTCCACAGACATTGTTGCCTTCCTCTTCTTCTTGCCACCTTTATTTTCTTTCCCCCTGTGTCACTCCCACTTCCTGGGACCCAGACTATGGCTGCTGTTTTGCATTCCAATGAAAATGGGGGGAAACAGAAGACACCCCAAACAAGGTCCTTCAGCGCTGATTGCCTTAATTCTAACTCTTTTATGATCTGCCTTTTTCCCACAATACATCAGTGAAGTTTCTCACAGTTTCCCCCTGCCACATCCCTCCACTCCACCCACCCCCAACTCTCTTGTTCAGCTTTCTGTCAATGATTTTACCTTATGTTTCACCAGGGCAATGACTATTATTAACATTCCTTCACTTGGAAGACAAGTTTCTTTCCTACATTACGCTGCAGAAGTTTTTAAAAAATGCTCTGGCAGTGAGCTTGTTAATGAGCTAAATACTCACCATAGCAATGCCCAGACAGGCTCTAGAAATCCCTGTGCCATGTAGATGACATCTCCACACTGGGTCACTTTGAAAGGACCTTAGCCAAGTAAATCTTACCCATTGCGTGCGTAGATGACAGAAAGTAACTGGACTGTTCAGTTAACTGTTTTAGAAACTGTCATGTGGTTATGTTGATGTTAAGGAGATAGTTTGCTTTAATTTAACCCCTCATTTCTTTTGTTGTCTTTTATCGGTGGCTAGTTATGTTAATATCAGCTATGGCTAGAGAGCCTTGTCAAGTTTAATAATTAAGCAACTGTATGTGGAAGTTGTTAGCCTTCATGTTGCACACTCAGTGTTTGTTATGACAGATTTATTTAGCTTGTGTGAAATCGCACCCACTGCTAACTACTGAGAGTTAGTTGCCATTTCTTTTATGCTTATTCTCGTATAACTTTTTGGGCTTGTATATCTTCTTTATTAAGTAATGACCATTATTTGCCTGTTTTAGACCGCACACACACACACACACACACACACACACACACACACACACACACACACACACACACACACACACACACACACACACACACACTTCCTCAGACAGATGGATAAGACTGAAAGATTGAAAGCAATTGTGCCTATATATCTGATGTCTTAAATCCATCAGTAAGGT
Organism: Xiphias gladius; assembly: GCF_016859285.1. Classification (NCBI taxonomy): domain Eukaryota; kingdom Metazoa; phylum Chordata; class Actinopteri; order Istiophoriformes; family Xiphiidae; genus Xiphias; species Xiphias gladius. Next base: position 30,209,648 of record NC_053414.1, on the reverse strand, counting down.
TTTATGCATCCAGCCAGTCTTTGTGTACTGACCAGACACCTCATAGTGGCGAGAAACCCCTGAGCCAGCTAAATCCTTCAGTACATTTGTCATGTTCAGCATCTTGGTTTAGCATGTCAGCGTGTTAACATTTGTTAAGTAGCACTAAACACAAAGTACAGCTGAGCCTGATGGGAATGTGATTCATTTTGCAAGTATTTGGTCATAAGCAAACTACTATTAAAATTTTTAACTGATGATGGTGCCAGAGGAAAAACTGAGGGAATGCCAGAGTTATTACTGACATAATCCATTCATTCATCCATTCATTAATTCATTCAGTGAACCTGTTTACTTCATGGCAATCCACCCAATAGTTGTTGAGACATTTTTCTCTGAACCAGAAATATTATCATCATGGTGCACCAGAGGAAAAATCAGGGGGCCACCAAAGTCATTAGGATTCATCCTTTGAGGACATTGCTGTCTGTAAAAAAAAAAATCATGGCAATCTATCCAATAGTTATCGAAACATTTCACTAATAAAATAAAATTTCAACCTTATAATGGCCCAAGGTAAAAAGTCAAGGGAATCGCCAAATTCAGTAGGATTCACAAATCTCTAAATAACGTCCATGGCAATCCATCCAATACCTGTTTGTTCTTTCAGTCTGGACTGAAGCGGTGAAATGCCTTCCATAGCCATGTTGCTAGCATTGATGTTGTTCTCCAGCATTAGCCCTTAACAGGAGGTCACTAAGTACACAGTTACCACCTACAGTATTGTAAAAGATTAGAAGATTTTTCCAAAATGCTTGTTGACAGCACCGTTGGCCTTAGCAGAGACCCAATCATGATGACATTAGAGCTCTGTGTTTGGTAACTCCCTGTGGATGCCTGGAATCTAATTATGTTCAGCTTCGCACTCGCAAAACATTGCGAGGACATTTCTCCCCCTGTCACATTACTGTGTTTTCTGGGATTTCATCTCTTCCTAGAGAAAAACACAGATGGCACATTGGAACTGATTTGTTCAGGACTAAATGGGCCATGAACATTCTGGCCTGAACTCTTGCAAGAGTGCACATCCCTAAAAGAGAAAAATGCATGTCACCTTTGTCCAAGCTTTGTAGAGCTTTTCTCTCTTCCCCTCTGTCTCTCTGTGAGGCAGTCAAGGATTAAATTTTAAAAGTTGCCGCAGTTTTCATTAATGGAACTTTCTCTAAGTCAACAAGCCACGTGCCAGCATGACGTCAAGTTGTAATAGTCAAAGTAATTTGCTGTTACATATTGTGACTCCACAGGGAGACTTAAAAATGGACATATGGACAGAGGGTGTGAGACTGTGAAAGTCATTGGAATTAGTTAATTACCTTATTGGAGCCATCCACAGCTTGTCAGCATGGCATTTTATTGCCACATTCACAGCAGGACAAAACTAACAACAAAAATGCTGGAGCGTGCATTAACAGCACCTGACATTTCAACAGCTCTGATATGGCAGCTAAATGCTAAATTGTATGGCTAAATGTTGGGAAGCACATTGAGAACACAACACGTTGGGCATGTTCCCAAATTTTCAGTATATTTTATTTTACATGAGCATCGGAGACAGACATGTGCGCACGCCTGACAAAAGCTGCACTTGAAAAGCACTGCATCTGCATTTCTGTCTCCTAAAAATTAAACTTGTATACTTTATGCCACCCAGTTTACGTGTTTTCTTAACATTATGCAAACATTTTTATAATGAATGTATCCCTTACAAAATCCGCTTGCGGCAACTAAGCCATGATTAGTACTTTTATGGTTACATTTAGGCAACTCAAAGCACTTTGTTAAGATTAGGGAAAGAGGCTGGTCTTGGATAAATAATGAAAAAGTCAATGCTGACTTGAAGCATGCGACAGGACACGTTAACTTTTTCAATATTTAACACAAACCATTTTTTTTAAAACAATATTAAATGATTTTTTGGCCGCCTGTCTCAGCTGAAAAAGATTTAAAAGAATGTTCACATTCTCTATCATCACCTTATCAATCTAAACCAAATAATGTATGTTGACAAACAGGTGCCTATTTACTAGAGCTGCACCAATTAGTCAATCAACAAGTCAATGGATAGAAAATGAATCACTCAGTACTGAAAACAAATTAACAAATCATTAGAATACACATTTTTCAAGCAAAATTACCAATATAATGAGGTTTCAGTTTCTCAAATGTGAGGATTTGTTGCTTTTCTTAGTTATATATAAATTGCATATCTTGAAGTTTTGCACTGTTGGTTTGATAAAACAAAGAAACATGATCGTGAGTTATTTTTTAACATTTAACAGACTAAATGACTGATTGATTAATCAAGAAAATAATCGCCTGATTAATCGATTATGAAAATCAGTTTGCTGCACTCTACTATTTACACATCCATCCAGCAGACATGGAGCAACATTAATTTCAATATTCACTCTCCTTTTAGCTCTGATTTGGTCTCAGCAAACTCCTGCTAAAAATATTTATCTCTTTAGCAGCTGAATGTTTCATGTTCACCAGCTGGTTGTTGATTTTGTCTATGTGCCATTTGGGGCTGGGGAGGTAGCGTACACTAGGCTTTTAGAGCTTTTTTGGCAGAAAACAGCTCCCTGTTGCAGCTGGAAACGTGTTTTCAAGATCAAGTAAAGAGTGAAGCAAAATGGTAAAGCTGTGATCCAAAAAACCAAAAGAATGAGCTGAAAGAGAATAAAAAGCTACATTGAACTGAGGGTAACTGCTGTTTGATGATACTTCTCTGTGACTTTGTCACTACAAGCAACTTCTTTCACATTACCCATAGCCATTTGATTGATTGTGAATATGAAAATATTTATATTACACGGGACCTAGGCTGTGAATTCTAGTCTCCATGGCAGAAGACCTGCACTGTATACATACCCAGTGAACATTATCGAGGCAGCAATTTCGTTTCCTTCAAAATATATTTGACAAACCATTAAATGCTGTAAAAATTTAATTTTTAGAAAAGAGAATTCACTCCTGATAATAATAACAATAAAGGAGGCAAGTTTTTATGGTACACTGGTAAATAAGAATTCACTGTAAAAGAATACTATTAAAATAAAGAAGAAAGAAAGGAAATAGCAATATTTGTTAGTCTATGAATGAGGAGGAAGTATGCTACGTTTAGAACAGAATCAGATGTGGCAGCTGGACTGTATGGTAAGTTTATTTTTGCAACATTTATCGACATTTAACATTTTTTTTAAATAATTTGCACAAAATGAAGTAAAGTAAACATGATTTATTAGTTAAATATGGAACACTGCGATGCCCAGACACTCTTCTGAATGTCTAAACCGTGTGTTCATGAAAAACATCCCCAACAGTCAATGTGACACTAACTGTCTTCATGTATGGACACAATGTCTGCTGATAGCTTTCAGCTATCAGCAGGCATCTTGACCTTTCACATAGTTCATGCATGTAAATAGCTTCATCTGATTTGTTTTGGCCAGTTAATGCAGCATGATAAAAGACAGTTTGAAAGAGGGTCAGTTCATGGTGATGTCAGCTTGTCATCTGCACATTTAAACATACAGTATTGTTGCTAAATATTTTACACTTCTTCCCAACCAAGTCCATTGACAAGTCATACTGAACAAAGGACTGTGAAGGTGCAGAGCTATGAAGCACTGCATAAATCCGAGATTTTACTGTTTCACAAAATCATTGATTTACTCTAAGATTTGTCAGCAGGCACTTTCAGAGCAATGTTTAATTTACTCATCTGAAAGACAAAAGCTCATTAAAGCAGTTCAATCACAAACAGAAATATTTTAGTCATACTTAAGCGTAAAGGTGATCTTTGATTTAAATTTCGAGTAATTTTCTCAACATCTGAGTTATTATGTTGCCCACATTTTTGTGGATATACACAGAGGAAGATGAAAATGACAAACTCTTCTTCTCTGTCTCGTGGACTTATCTCTTAAACCATCTTTCCCAAAAAGAGCTTCAAGCTACTTTGAAAAAGAGTATTTTGAGTCAGCTGATGTTGTGCATACAAAGTGACCCACTGTGAATCTCTCTGGGTTGTGTTATGCCTACTCTTCCATATAAAAAAATTTAAACCAAAAACAATCTGATAAACTTATCATGTCAGGCTGTTTTCTCTGTACTGTGTGGCCTCTTTTTTGCCCTTGTCTCCATCAAGTTCACAGCTGTAACTGATCAAAAGTCAGAACCTCACCCACACGTACCATATAGTGCACTGTAATACCTAAGAAACTACCCCATACTTTGACTTATCATTAGGCAGATGAAAAGATGGCATAACATATGGATATCACGAGTAACTTTGTCCAAAGTGCCTACAAAGTGCATTTATTTTTAGTGCCACTTGGAGTGGAGAAACAGTACACAGTTCTATCGCTACTAGGCTAATAAGTCAGTTACAGAGTTTATCTTCCTCCATACATTCCTTTTTTTTTTACAATGTACCAACTTACTATAACTATAGAGAATTTGAGGTTGTCACTAGTTTCAATGATAAATCTTTAGAGGTCAGTAAAACTCTCTGTACTTTAGGACTTAAGTTGATGCACTGCTTCACTTTCAAGTTAGAGAACAACACTTACCTACCTTACCTACAACAGCTCTAGAAAAGTAAGTAAGTAAGTAAGTTTCTACCATCATTCACAACAAGGGCATGTGTCACCAAAATGAAGCACAGCAGGCAGCATAATACTGTATGGTAAATGACCCATGTAATAGCTGAATTGGCTAAAAGAGGGTCTCCAAAACTACTACAGGCCAAGCCTCTTTTCCTCCCTCTCTATTTCTCTGTTTCCAGTCAGTCAGCATTCACAGATCTGAGCTGCCACTTAGTCCTGGATGTTCACGGATAAGCTGGGAGTTATAATACCAAATACAGTCTTTGATTTGATGTAATTAGGACATTTTCCAAAGGTTAGCAGCCCTTCAAGAAGGCTGCCGATAATTGTCCTCACCTGGAGAGAGAAAGCATTTCATCTGGCTGATGAAATAATGATTTCAGCCTTGTTAACAGCCCTTATGAAAAAGCTTGAGTGGCAGAGGGCTTGTGGGCTCACAATTCAACAAGACATGGGTTCATTTCATGCTGAGATTATAGGCAACATCAGCTGATTTAGTTTATGCCCAGGTTCTTCTCATTTCAGTCACACAGAATGCTAAACACTCAAGCCCATCATTGGTTATGAGCAATTCCAAGCGAGTTGGTGTCCACAGATAAAAAACCTGTAGCTAGAATCATAGATCCTCTCTATCCTCTAAAAGCTTCCTAACAAGATCAGGAATTGAGTCATCCGTGTTGTGAAGGAGGGATTCTTTATCTCAGAAACCAATTAATGGCAGAAGCTTGAATGGTGTTCACCATGGGAACTTTTGACACAGCATGGCAGTTTAATCACATCACTCGCAGACAAGATCAAAGCAGAGATGCAAAAGTGCACTGCATGTTTTTTTCGCACACTGAAGTGTTGGGATATTTTTAGTCTCCTTAGAAGACAGACTGAATGATTAGTGAGACAAGAAGAATGGATGAAGAACCTATAGTTAACTGATATGACAATGAGGCTTGGTATCAATATGGTATATTGGATAATTTGGTGTTAGTCTTTCATGTAATTACTAGTGTTAATTAGTTAATTCCGCTATACTTTGTGTCTCGCGTTAATTTGCATGTATTAGCATTTTACCATGCTACATTAAGTCGGTATACATGTTAAACATACTTGCTCGACATCAGCATGTTAGCTAACATGTTTCATTGTGAGCATGTTAGCATACAGCGATTATCATTTAATTCAAATCACTTCTGTGCCTGAGTAGAGCCTCACATTATATTGTAACATTTTTGCATATTCACTTCATATACGGAGAAGCAGCTTTATTTTTCATAGTATGAATTAGAGTTGGGAAAAATGTATGAGGATTTTAATATGCAGAATCATGTCATCTGTGTATTTGATTGTATAACATTTTCTTGTAAACTAATTTCCTTGAATTGAAGTAATAATTTTTCAAATGACATAATAAACAGAAGTAACCAAAACTGATTTTTCAAATTTCATATGTTTAACTATAGTAATAACATGTGATTCATTAAAGCAAGGAGCTGATATCTACTAATAAATCTGCTTCCAAAGAGACACCAAGCAATCATAGATAGCTAGATAGTTATATTCCCAACACTTTCTTAGTTATTGCCACACAACAGCCTTTTTATCAAAGTCCCTTTTAAAAAATTGAGGGAACAGCTGTGTATATTAATTATAATTAAAAATAATTATTAATCATAATCTGGCTGATGATTATTACTGAGAAGAAGAGAAAAACAGGTATCTGAATAGCTTCAAAGCTGACTCTCCTTAACGCAAATTGTAGCCGATTAAGGCACGAATATCCACAAGTATTCTTTTGCAATCAGAGAATTTGTGCCATCTTACTGCCTGAGAACATGTATACAAAAGACCCTGAACAGACTAAGCCACACCACTCAGCTCATGCACCAGTTAATATATGGTTAATGGGAAGCAGCACATAAGCGTTGTCAACAAGGTTTTTTTCTGTACAATGAGATTCAGTGGATGTTTGGTAAACAAGCACCTGATGCGCTGAAAAAAGCACATCTGTCAACAGAGTACTTTCAGTTTTTTCATTTAAACTTCTTTGTAAAGTAATCAGTCTCAATTCTTGTTAAGTGAACCAGCTGAAAATGAACTTAGCTTTCTTTGTGTTCATATAGTGTAAATGGAATTGGAAATAAACAGGTCTTTCTGGTCCACTTTAGCATTCATGACACACATCACTTTCAAATTACCAAACCTCTAGAAGTCAGACCACGTACAGAAACTTTTGTGGATTATACTACTGTAGAAAAAAAAAAGAAAGAGAAACACACAAACTGGTAACACATTAAAAAAGTAAAACACTTTCTTGAAGTGAAAGTTGGACATTTTGTGAAATGCGCTTAATGGCTTTTTGGAGAAGAGTTACATTAGAAGATGGATACCACTCCCATTGTCCATAACAACATAAGGCTAAAGCCAGCAGCCGGTTAGCTTAGCTTAGCAGAAAAACTGGAAACTGGAGGAAACAGCTAGTGTGGTTTTTTTCTGAGGGTAAAAAAATCTATCTACTAGTACCTCAAAAATCACTAATTAACGGGTTGTATCTCATTTATGTTATTGGCTGAACAAGTTATTGGCTCTGAAGAGCTGCCAGGAAACCAATTGAGAGGAAGTTACTGTACCCGGATACCGTAAAATTGGGAGTTGTCAATGTTACACTTCTTTTTTTTGTATGCATTAAACAAATGACATGAAACGTGTTAATTACCGAGCTTTGGAGCCTTTAGAGGTACTATTAGGTGGATTTTGTTACCAATGAACAGAGATAGGCTATTTCTCTCTGTTTCCTGTTTTTGTGCTAAGGTAAGCGAACCGACTGCTTGCTTTAGTCTTACCTTTAAGACTGTAAGACTCTTCTCATCTAACTCCTGATGTGTATTTGTGTATTTTTATTTCCCAAAATGTTTTTTATTCCGTTAAGGTAAGGGAACCACTTACTGCATTGACATTGAAATTTGGAACTGAACTTAAATCCTGGCCAGCAAAATTCTCCAAAATGTTATTCCAAGGATACTGGGATGACTAAATCTATGTGGCAAACTGAAACGGAGCCAGCGTCAGGACATCTCTTGAAAATAAATTGTTCAAGATCTTACATCATATGACTGTGTTTTGGGACATATGCCTAATTTTAAATCTGATGTTAAAAGATAATACATTGCAGGCAACTTAATATGCATTTTAGAAGACAAATGAGACAGTTCTAGCAAATGGGTAATGGCTCATTATATTGCAGGGTGATTATTCAGTGAAATTCATTTTAAGAAAATTCAGCCCAGAGAGTCATTACGCTCATACTCCTCTGCGTGCAATTGCACTGCTATGCATGATGAGAAAAATATCTAAATTCAATGTGGTGACCAGAGGGTCAAACAGGGTCAACACAGAAAGAAAAATGTTCTCTGCTGTGTGCACTGGCATCTCAGCTTTACAAAACAGCAGTTTCAGTAGCATGTTTATATGTGAGTGAGCATATTGCATTTGAGCAATATGAAAATTCAATAAACCACCGTTTAATGTTTCTCATCTATTGCATTTGGCTTTCTAACTAGCTTAATACCAAACTAGTTAATACCAAAGGAAACATCAGTTCAACCTTGAGGCAGCCAACATGCAGTATTTTGCATACACTAATGACCAGTTGGAGTCAGACATGGCCTCAAAGTAAAAATAGTCATGAAGAAGCCTCAGTTGATTTCAAAAACATATCTTTTCGTTAATTCTGTGTAGAGCTGGCATGGTTATTAATTATGACCCCAGGTGAAGATGCGTCTGCAAACATTTGAAACAAAGGCATGGATTTATGAAGGACATGTTGATTAAAGTCATATAAACATCCTTCAAGATAATTATAAGTACAGCATGTACTGTATATAGTATCAAGCTTAGAATTAATGTATTTATCAAAATTCCTTGAACTCGTTTTTTTTTTTATTGGTTTGTAAATCTCACAGTCATTAGGGGAAACGATTCTTTGAGGGTTTTTACTGAGGCTGTATTTTAAACGAACCAGTCAAAAAAGGACTATCTAGCTCTAAACCATTCAGAGGGGAGGAACAAATTGAGCTAAATTACCTCTGTTCAGCAGAAGTAAGTCATGGGTTTATGATGTATGGATAATAAAGTGAGTGTTACCTGTAAAGCAGTGAACCTGAAACTTGTTTCTCCACTTTGAAAGATCGGAAAGATCTGCCCTTATGCAGATGGTGATTTGATTTGTTCCAGAGCTTTATCCTCTTATATTATCTTCCTTTTGAGTTTCTAGGCTTCTATTTTGGTAAAGGAGTATGTCTGTTTAAAGAAGCTCTATGACAAGCTTTTCCAAATAGGTATTCCAAAATAGGCAGGGAAAACAAGCTCAGTTGAGACTTCCACAAAGCTATAGTCGATCTTCAGTCTGCCAGATATAAACAAGGCTGTTTTAAACAGTGTATGACGACATTTACTGTGATTATATTTATATACCTGCAATTGAGTACATTGCTGTTATGTGCTGATCATTTTTTTTTTTGTGTGAATTTGGAAGTCTTAGTAACTTTGGGCTAAAGCTAGCAGACAACGTTAGTTACTAGCTGGTGAACATTTAGCAGCTAAAGAGTCAGATATCTCCCTCAGGAGTTGGTAGAGACCAAAACCGAGCTGAAAGGAGAGTAAATAATGAACTTAAAGTCATTGGGTGCCCAGAAATATGACCCTTAATGAATGATTAATTGCACTCTGCCTGCTTTGAATTTTTTTCTAACACATTTTACGTATAAATTTTAAGAAGTGATGTCAGTGTTGTGTGTATGGCTTGTTCTCTTGCCCCCAAGTGGCCAAAAGAATCAATCAAGGCTCCTTTAAAGCCAAACAAATAAAAAATAAACAAAGCAATCCCTATCTAACCACCATATCCTCATCCCTGGCACTGAAAGTTTTCAAACAGTATTTATACCGTCATGTTGAGAAATAAAATTGACCAAAAAAAAAAAAAATTATAATTGTTCATTTAAAAGTCCATAAATTTAAAGAGAAATTAGAGACTTTCCCTTTGGTATCTGGTCAGAATTTTTCAGGGGTCGTTCTGGGGGAACTTCGACTCATGACCTCAAAATTTCTAAAAATCTTTGCTAAGGCCTTGCCACTTTCAGAATTCTGTAGGTGAAAGTGGCTAGTGTGCATCTGCTGAAGATGAAAACCAAGCTCTGCTTGAACTAAATTAAACCAAGCTACTGTTAATGCAATAATTTATTACCAGAGGATGTGAAACGTATAACAGTTTCTAATTGTGTAAGGAATATGCAGATTATCTCCTAAGAGTGTTAAATACCTGAAAATCAAGTTTAGCTAAATGACAATTGGCAAAGCTCCTTGAGCATAATACCCCCGGATCTAACTGAATTAAAAGGGGATTTTCCCACAGCTCTCCATGAAGGAATTCTTCACATTGCCACTTTTATCTGAGCCTGTGCGTAGAGTCTGCCCTGCTGTTGAAGCATGAAACCCCAGCTATATCCTCAGAATGGAGGAGCACTTTTCCTGACTCAGAGACAGACGTTGCCAGCATTGTCTCGCCTTCAAGCCAAGAATGCTAATGGGGCTATTTAAAGGCTGTCCATCCATGGAAAAAAGGTCTATTTTTAAGCCATTCAATAAATAATGTGTACATTTATCATATACATGATGTGAGAAAACTTGATTAATTCATAGGCAACATGGGATGACAGTAGAGTTACAATTCACATATATATTGTTGACTCTCTTAGTTTATTTCTAATGATAAGAAGCATGATTAATCTATGTTATCTTTCTTTGAGGTTTCATCCAGTATTGCAATTATTTCAACTGATGATAAATCGATGGGTGCCATATAACATATTTAATGTAACTGATTTTAGCTGAAACAACTGCTAGATTTATGAGTTTGTGTACTCAAGCAGCACACACCCAGATCCACGCCTTGTGCCTCACATTAGTCCCCAAACAGTTAAAGAATGGGTGACGTGATGTGAGAGGAAACACTCTCACTGCAGGATCCATGGTACAATTAATGAAGTGATGACATTATATATTTATTTACAAGTCATTAGGATTCAGGGCCTGAGGAGTCACATCCTGTCTCTGCCAAGGCTCTCTAAGGAGCATTCATTTTGTTTGGTCTACATAACAAAGAGAAAAATTAAAAGCTGCAATAGAAGCCCTCAAGCTTAAAGCACACAAAGCCTCGAGTTTGCATTGTTGACGGAGAAGCTTTAAGCATGGAGAGGGAATTTTGTGACTGAATGTTTATAGATTTAATTAAATTACAAGACGAGACAAAAAAGCCCATAGGCAAAGTGCTACGTTTAACAGAAGTCGGCTGTGGTTATTGTTTTAGATGAAAAATCAGCTAGAATTCCTTTTTGAGGTTTAATTCTGCTTTTATTCTGCATAATATGCTGACTAGTAATAGTATGACTGGGTTTATTAAGTAATGGCTACACTGAAGAGTAATTCTCAGTAGTGTGATCTGGGAAAAGAAATAGTAAGCATAGGAGAAACAGAGAGAAAATGTACAGCATGTGTGTGTGCACATTCAAGTGTTCTTTAATTAATGCTTCCATGTCTGTGCTATATTCAGTGTTTTTCTCTCTGTGAGATGTAGGTATGCAAACTCTCCATCCCAACTGCTCTTCTCATAACCTAGAGGTGATGAACTGGCAAGGAAGACTGCCATCATTACGTAAGGTCATCATTTAGTCTCATCAATTAATCTGATGACATAACATGCCCTCTGACTATACTGAGAGCTCATTCTCAGAGTGCCCTTGCCCGTATGTATCCCGTGTGAGAAAAAACCAAAGTGCTGCCAAGCGCTGATATTGCCGTGCAGAAGGTCGTGCTGAACGAAGGGGCTTGTTCAAGTACTCACATCTTGTAGCGTAAGGCTTCCCCGACTCACAAATACAACAGTTCTGCATCAGAGTGCCGTTTTGGAAACTTGACCTTTTTCACATGGTATAAATGAGTTCTCAGTGAGCGTGCTAACTTCAGCATGAGGACATTACTGGAAGATAATGTCAGGATACAAGGTATGGAAGCTAGTAACAGAGTGACGGACCTTTCTTCTGGCCAGGTTCATACTCTGCACTTTTGCAAGTGGCACATTTAGAGTATGTTTAAAAAACCCAGCACCTGACTGAGCTAAACAGTCAAATTATCCCTACAGGATACCTAACCTGCATCTGTGCCAACATGATCCAAAATTTAGTATTAGCCAAACACTACAATGCAGTTCCACAAGAAATGGTGCATATTACTGTGCGTGTACTTGTCTTTGTGAGATGAAAACACATTGCCAACAAATCCACTTGCAGCACGACATGCACACGATGATTAAAACAGCATGAAGCCTGTAACAGATTGGAAAAAAGACCAGAATCATAATTTGATGATGAAATAATTTAAGCTGAAATACCCTACTGGTGGTAAATACAAAATCCCCTCCGCTTCATACAAATTTTCTGTTAGAAATATACATTTAGAAAACAGGTGTTTTCATGTATATATTTTTTGCACTGTAGCAAGGGACAAAATCTACTTTATTGTAGCAGCATGTATAGTTTATGCTTTTCCCCTTTTCTTAATAGCAAAAATAAAACTGGGGTTTCAAATTCCCAATTTCTGTCAAACATAACACAGGCCTAGTCATATTTTCTAATATTAGTTTGAACTTTCACCCTTTGTCCAGCTCCCAGAGGGCCACTTGCCAGGTGTTGCAGGGGGTTACTGGTTCAGCTTGACGCTGTGGGCCACAGTAGTGAGTGGGAAACAAGGCAGAAATAGGTCAATGGTTAGAGAGGATGGCAAATTGAAAGTGACACTGAACCCCCAGTGGAGCAGGAGAACACGGGGAGCATGGATACACTGTATAATTTATGGAGTATCTTGAGTAGCCAAGCCAAAAGTGTATAAAGGTGACATATCCATTCAAGCCATGTATAAACAAAAAGCTGCATTTTTATTCACTGGGGAGTAGAAACATGGTATTAAGTGTTGTCTAGCATATGTATGGAGGAGTTGAAGAGTTCATGGCTCACAGCCACAGCAGGAGGCTACCATGGCTGTACAGTGCTGAGGTTAGTGAGACAGGCAGGTAGCATCACAAGCACCATCCAGTTTTTTTGTTCCAGCTTCCAATATATAGAACATCGGTTCTCAGCCTCTTTTGTCTGATGTACCTCAGCAGCCCAGTGAAATGAGCTCGAACACCCCACATCAAAAAAAAACAACAAAAAACTGTCATGTTCCAAATGACATGTTCATTTGACTAGGATTTTTAGTTTTTAGAAATTTTTTAGCCATTTTAGTCTTTATTTGATAGCATACATAGAAGAGGCAGTCAGTAAACATGGGGAGTGAGAGGGGGATGACCTGTAACAAATGCCCCTGACTGGATTTGAACAGGAGATTTTGGAGTTACATGGTACAGTATGTGTCTCGAAAGACTGCTAGACTGCCAGAGAACTCCATTTGAACATATTTTAAACTGGACGTTACTTTAAACTTGTGTAGATATTGTTACACAATTTTTAGAACAAAATTTAGTGATTCTGGGAGTGTGTTTCTATCCACCTCCTTTTATGCTCATTTTCAGTTTGCATATGATAAAACCTGAGTGGGAATGCTGGAAATTCATAAAGAACAAAAAAATATCATAAAATCCTTTTTATGCTTGGCTGAGGTAGAAAGTTTATGTGTCAATAAAAGCAAAATGTGACAAAGTGCAATGGAAACAGACTTAATGAATTAATAATGATGTAGAGGTATGTGACCACTGAAGAGAAGAAAAAGTGTGGCAGAAAAAAACACCAGATCTGTGTGGAGCAATCAGGAGACTGTAACGTTCCTCAAATGAATACATGCAACAAATATAAATGTCATATTTGCATCATGTTTTTTACATTGCGCTCCTTTGTTTGAGGTTTGACTGGCGTATTTTAATTACATCATCTTGTCCTGCCCTCTTCTACAATTGTAATAATGGCATTGGAGAATTACTGCCGCAGGCTGTTTATGTTGTACATATCTCCTAATATTCGCAGTAATGGATGGAAACACAACTCATTTGTATTTTTTTTTTTTTTTTTTTTTTGCAGATTTTCTAGTAATTTGGTTTAAATTTGTGCACCATTTGGGGTTGAAACCTGACTACTAGTGGGGCAAGTATACATTCATACTACCACCAGTGTAAGGGGCAGAACTGCAACATTTCAACCATATTTATCCATTACTTCTGTGTACTGATACTGACTGCTGATATGCTAACTATTTTTTACACAGTCTAAATTTCAGCACATGGTCTAAAGGTATTACAATGGCATGTCCTGTGTAGTTAGTTTGCCATAGCTAAGAATTTAGTAGTTAGAGTGACAATAAATATAGCAAAGATAAGCCACCACACTGAAATTGTACTCCTATTTTTCTGTCTCTTTCCCTCTTAAACACATGTTTAGAACTGAATTTGTGTTTTATTATCTAAGCTACTACACAGACCTGCCTCCCCCCAACCCTGCTTTCACTGGGCAAAAGGTGGGGTTCATCTTGAACGGGTCACAAGCCTATGACAGTACTGTTTCTCTCTTTGTCACTCACTCAATAACTTGCTCACTTTTTATGCCTATGCCTCTCATTTCCCCCACTTACTGGCAATTAAAATGTTCAGACAAGTGCAGCTTCAATGCAGGAATATTACCCGGGTGAAGGGATTGTTTTCAGGGATTTCCCCCCACATTTCACTTGGAGGAACTAAGCACACTCAGAAAATAATCTAAATTGCCAGGTCTGCCAGTGGATCAAGTCAGCCATAAGCAGTCAGGGTGATGCTCGGCAGAGAAAACCAAAACAACATAAGCACAATGTAGAATTAATGAAAATTATCATAGCAAAGGCTTTGTTTACAGATTATGTTTTGGTTATTCCAGCTGTTCCAAAAATAAGACAGTGTTCATGTCATATATAGTAGGATGAGAAGAAACTGAGAAGAAAAATCGAAGTTTTGAATTTGAACATGAGATGACACAACACAGTGTAATAGTTAATGTATAGTGTGATGTTCAAACTCTTCTATCAGTGAACTAAAGATGTGAATATTCATGTTTGCAGGTTGTCATGCATGGTGATTATTTTTCATGTGTAAGGCACTACATAACCAAGGGATACTACTGGAAGCGCATGTGCATCATATCATGACATATGAAGCTGACACATTAACAAAACGTATGATATAGCAAAGGACTTTTTTTTGTTGGAATTTGCATAGTAGGTGTAGGTGCAATACAGCTTTGTAAAAGTGCAGCGGAAAAATAGTGTGCAGCATATTGCCCCCCCCCCCAATTTAGATGGCTCTAAATACCTCAGTACCAATGAAAGTCTTAGAATGCTTCAAACAACGTGCATGTAAACAAAAATATATTCTTAATGGTCACAATGGATGGTATGGCAAAGAGCCAGCCATCATAGCCTCCTTCTGGCTGCATCACACTGCCTCCCTGATCTCCCTCCAAAAACTCTTTGTCTCTTAAGTGTCTTGAAATCATGTAGGAACTCATAATGTAATGACTGCGGCTAATGTAATAAGTGCGTGTAACGTATAAAAACTGATAACATAATAATCTAGCTATTATGTACTAAAATGGTGATAATGCTTTGCATGTAACGTAAAAAGTTATTAAATTTTATGCAAGTTGTTACATTTTTAGTTTAGTGGCAACTTATTTCTGAAAAAAGAAACAACTCGCTTGACATATACTGTAATAAAAAAAAAAAAATGCTTTAAGGTCCAGTCTGCTTTTGATATGCAGTATTATACAATTCCCATCCAAACTGTCACATCATGGTCCGCATGATCCGCAGTCCAATTGTACCCCAGGTATTCATATATAAAGAGTTGCCATATGCATTTAAATGCAAACCACTCAAAATGATTGCAGAGTCTGGTGTTTTAACTGTAAATGCTGACATAAAGAACACCTTCTCAGAATCTAACTCAGAAAAAAGCCAAGGCCAAAAACATAAGCAAGATATTGGCAAACCAAGTATAGCCTATGAATGTATAGATACAGCTGCAGGTATAATGTGTGTACAGAAATGTACTGAACACAGTCTGAAAATGAAATCTCTGCATAAAATTGAATAACTTGTTGCATTATGTGCTAAATGTTATTACATTATTCAATACCCATTTTTATTACATCACAGGCAGATCCATCCGTTCTTATTACATTTATTATTACATTATGAACAGCTATTACATTTCCACAAGCCATGAATCATTCAAATGGGAATAATGGTGGAACTTTGGAATAGTCTCACCTCAAATGTATCAATGGTGTTACACTTTGGATGTGTTAAAATGATACTAATAGTTGTGTGAAAAAAAAAAAAAAAAAGAGCTTGGTAGAGAAGTCCAAACTCTGCCTCACTTCAACACCTACCCTCACCTGGCCAATCACTGCGTAAAGTGGGTGTGATTCTTCGACTGTCTGCTTTGGAGAGTTGCAAAAAATTTCAGATGCAACACCAAATTCTGCTGTTCATGTTAAGCGGGATACAGAAACTGTCCGAAAATCCGCCAGGCACTCTGGGTGAAGCAAGCTGAGGCTTTTAAACTCAGCCATGGTTGCTAGAGACTGAGTAGCAAATCAGAACTGTAGAGCATTTGAAACATTGTTACAACATTGTTAGAATAATGTTGTGACAAAGTTACAACTGAGAACAAAACACTGTTCCATAATTGCAGAATACATCTAAAAAACTGAACCAAAAGCTAAACATAAACTGATTTTAATGTCTAGTAAACCTGATAATGTTTTATCAGGCTTTCTACCAAGTGTCAGTTTTAGCTTTGTTTACTATGAGAGATGCATGCAACAAAAGTTTAAGATGGATAATCGGATATTACTCAATGAAATTCACCTTGGGAGTTGTGGTTAATTTCAAAGGAGATCTTGATGCCTTTCCAAACCCTGGAGGTTCTCCACCTGTGTTACCTAACATTATCTATGCAGGAAATGAGCAGGCCTTTTACTTCCAGAGCCTTGGACGCCTGAAATAAGCCCTCCCACTTTGCAACTCTATTCTAAGCCTGACATCTGAGGTTTAACACGTACATATGGTACTTAGAAAAATGAGAAAATAATTAAAGGATCTTTTTATATGTGTGTATATATATATATATATATAGGCAATGGTGTTGTGGGGCTTTGGGAGCTGAGAAGATGTACAGTATGTGTGGGAATGTAATATAATATCTTGTCAAATAGCCCAGTTGAATTGATGGTCATTAATTAAAATGGTTGCATGGTATCCCTCGTTTGGCCCCCACCCTTTAAGAAGTAAAAGTGGAAAGATAAAGGTAGAGACCTTGAGCAAATTACTAAAGCAAGTCAGAGAGAGAGACATCACGAGGGAGACAGAAGTGGAAGGTGTGAGTTTGATTAGACAAGCTCAGAGAGGGGCCTCGTTTGGCGTGAGGGCTGTTAATTACCGCTACAGTTCAAAACAGTCTCTCTCTCCCACTGAGTTCCTCCCTTCCCATACACCATCAGCCACATGCTCTGTCAAATAGCAGTCCCTTCATCAGGCCCGGGGGCCCGGTTTTACGCATCGCATCCCCATCAACCCCAGATTGGTGCAGATCACCCTCTCACCTTGTAATTAGCTCTCATAGTCCAGTAGCCATGATCAAGGCCCTGTCATCACTGTTATAGGAAGGGGAAAGTTACAGACTGAGCTCCTTAACACTCCAATGTGCCTGTAAATGGTGCTGTAAATGCTTGTAAGATACATTCAAGGACATCCTCAGTCCCTTGAGATTGCTGTTTACAATACTGAGGCACATTGGTAATTATCAAAATAGTATGTTTTCTTCTTTCTTTTTTAGTTACTCTGAACATTGACATAACCATACATTTGATCCTGACTCTTGCTGCATTTCATAGAAAATTTCAACTTGAATCATTCAGTGTTTAATTTTATCCGTAGGTCAAATGAGAATGTCGGCTCCATCACGAAGTAGCTACCATTCATAATTAAAAATAAAAAGGACACACACAAACTTTTTGACCATTGTTTTGGACTACTTTGACTGTCTTTGGGGCTATCAGTCAGACTGTAAAGGGGGTGTCACATGAACCTGAGTATGCTTTATTTAACAATCTGAAATAGCCGTTCAGTCATTTATTATCATATACTATATTTTTATTTACTTTTCTGGCCATAGACAAATTAGCAGAGAGGTTCAGCAGTTACCACCGGTCCTCTATCTGGGGTTCTGTGAAACAATAAAAAGCAGGAGAAAACAGCTGACCCCACTCAAGCCTGACATCACTCCTTCAATCATCTCCCATCAGGGGAAAAGTTGAGGTCAAACATGACCAAAAACTACTTACTGCAAATCCAGTTTTTTTCCACTGTGTCATTGCCCTTATAGTGACCAGAACCCCTCTTCACAAACACAAAACACGTTTGAAGATAGGATGTTTGTACTGTTCTCACTATATATACAGTACAGTATCATTTAGGGGTTGACACAGACAGATAAAGGTTACAGTGCAAGCACAAATCAATCAAAGAACACTGCAAAAGTTGATAATTAAATTTTACTGATATACAGTGGAAGCTTTAAAGGAATTGTGAGGTGGGAGTCACTTTAGGTGTAGGGGTGTGGAAGTAAAAGTCATTTTCTGCTTAGACAATATTAGGTGACACGGTTGGAGCACACCCAATCCCTTGATGGTTATGAAACTCTACAGGTTGAATCATCAGTACAAATGCACTCCTAATGTGGCTCGGTTCCAGAACCCACTGCACACGTGCAATTTCTCCAGAGATTTGAATAAAATGAAAAAACAGCAAATAATTAAATGAAACAAAATGGCATTTCAGTCCAATTGTGAGGCTAATGATAACATCGAGCATACGCTAAAGATCCTGATAAAACATTTAGCAACAATTATTTAACATTTAACGTCAACCTTTGAACTACACATTTTGGGAAATACAGTCAGTGAGCTGAGTTAGGATAGAAGTAGAATACCACTTTCATGTCTGTATGCTAAATATGAAAAAATATGAAGCTTTTGTTAGCAGCTGTATAGTTAGCTGAACTAAGCATAAAGACTGGAAGCAGGGGGAAACCGCTAGCCTGGCTCTGTGTGAAGGTCACAAAACAACATAACAGCACTTGTAAAGCTCATGAAAAAACTTGTAAAGCTCATTATATCTGTTTGGTACCAAAACTGAAGCGTAAAAAAGGAAACATTTCATGTGTCATTTTTCGAGTTTTTCGTATGTTTCTGCATGGTTCACTTTTTGAAACTTTTGAAAAATTTTGAATTTTCTACACTTTCGACCAGCATCCTCTCCAAAGCAACAGCAGAGCAGGCTCATGGGTATTGTAGTTTGCCATACCAAAATGACGGGATGATGGAGTGGGAATTTACAGTGGGGAAAAATAGCTCCAGTACCAGCCTCCTCCCACTTCACACCTCTACAGACCCATCTAATTTGATCAGCAGGCCATCACAATCCACTTAACCTTTCTTTTATATATTCTCTGCTTATACTATACAGTAGTTTAAGTTTTGCGAGCCCATGTGCTATTTTTTCCATAATCAATCGATTATGACAATCTCCTACTATATGTGAATTATCACATTCAGTAATACTGATGCTGGTATTTTTTTCTAGGGGAAAAGACAAATGGCAGCAGAGCTCTCATTCTCATTCAATCTCGGTTTCATATCTGTACCAGGGAGACATGGCAGCCATCTTCTTTGAGCCTGACCATTTTAATGCAGTACTCTAACTGATCAGCATTCATCCCTCATCCACACTGGATTTACGGAGACACAGCCCACGACTGCCATAGGGCTGCCAGACCTAAAGAGAAATGGCCGGAGGAGCTCTGCCATCCACCATCCACACTGGGAGGTTCCAGACGCCGTCGTCACACAGGCTGTTTACTAATCAAGATTTACGCTGTTTGTTTGTATATATCAATAAATCACTTCTGAGTGCATGTGGTTGACCATGAATCTAAAGCAGGAGTAGATCTCTAATTGCCTCCCACAGGGCTGAAGAAAATATATACCATGATTTTACCTCCCTCGGTTTAATATTAGACTACAGGGAACACATGCTTTGTTTTTAATTGCTATATAACTGTGGCTCCTGGGGAGATTTTCCTTTTCAGGCAGTCATGATAGCAAGAAGTGACCGTCCCAATTGCCAGAGGGAAGGCTGATTCATCAACCACATATTCAACTCCATGTTTGATGTCAGTGTTTTCAGAAAGCTAATTCCTTCTGATTCTGGGATGAAATTATCCCTCGGGTAAAGTAAATGTGCATCTAAAGACAGATTTTCAAATTTAAAATGTTGTCCTCTGACGAGGTTGAAATGTCACATTCCCTGAGGTGCATTCAGCGCCTTTCTAGGATGGATGGAAAGGAATATTATACACGTCTAATGGAGAAAGAGATAACCTCCGAAGGTCAAAAAGTGAGACCATGATATCTGTAATAGACAGAAGGACCCCTTAGAGGAGAGGAGGAGGTGGAGGCACTGAGGAGATGGTTTAAGTTCCTGTCCTTAGGGAAATCTCCATCCATCTGGGAAGTCACTGAGAGCGCAGCCAATTCACACGCTCTAACAGGCCCTTAATTTGGGGAAACATATGCCACCACTTAGGCTTTTTGGAATCTGTTCACATGGCAAGAATTGGTTGTTATGGTGGACATTAGCTGGTAGGCTAGATGAGGCATAAATAATGTTATTTACAAGTGATGCACACATAACACTTTCTCCTAAACATGCTCTTTCTTTTTTTAATCTTACTGCGTGTATTTACACTCTATTATTGCCAATGACACTAAGAACTATCAAATTTTGCATATTACAATATGGACATTTTTAAGACCCCTATCTGAGTACATACAATCCATGACAGAAAATGTACTTTTTTTATGTATGGGGATAGTGCAAATGAGATTCATATAGCATTACTGAGGCAAATCCCTATCTGTTTCTGTGGATATGACCTGGAGCCAAAACCAGGGGATCAGTGGTGATAGAAGTACTCTGATCTCTTACTTTGGTAAAAGTAGAAATACCACTGGTGTCCATCAGCTTCTGCTAAATGCTTTACTGTTGTCACCAGCTATTTGTAAACGCGGTTGATGAGAATGGTGAGAGTGAACCAAAACAGTAAAGATGGTGAGTGTCAAAACAAAACCATGACATGAAAGATGCTACAACGCTCCATAGAGCTGAGGGAACTGCAGAGTCGGTTGAATGTTCTCTGCGTGGGTTTGTCGCTACAAGCGTCCCCTTTACAAGACGTGTTACCATTGATCCATTATTAATAGAAAAATCAAAATGACTGCTGCTAATTTATGGATTATCTAACCTCCCTACATCTTTGGTAACAACTGAAATATAGCAAAGGATTTTGTAGATTTGTAGAGTTTATAGAAACACATGCTTATATATATTTTTTTAAAAAGGTATCAATAAAGAATCAAGACTGAATTCGGTATCCAAGCAAAACAGGTATTGTATCTGTACCAGTATAGAAAAATTCAAACAATACCCAGCCTCAATATGTATTGCATGTAATGGATGTTGTGGATGTGGATTTAATGTCTTTATATAGAGTTGGGTAGTGCAATCTATAACTGCATCATATTTTATAAACTGATCATATGTGTTGTATGTAAAATCTTAATCTGCAAAGTACTATCAATTTTCACATAAATAATGTGGAGCACAAAGTCCAACATTTCCCAATGAAATGTAATGGATTATAAAGTAGCAGGAAATGGAAACACTAAAGTACAGTACAAACACTTCACAGTAAAACCATATTGAAAGGAGATAATAAAGGGATATGTTTTTCTATGTGTTGCTGGTTGGGGGAGTCAGGAGCTTCCTTCATGGGTGGAACAATCCTTGTCACTACACCCCAATACGAGTCCTCCAGCTTTCAATAAACGCAGAATCTGTGGCACAGTCACCAACCGTCTAAGCCCTGTCGTCTGCTTACTGGCCTGAACAGCAGTAACTTCTTAACGCTGATCATTCCAACCAGCCACTGCAGCGATAGCGTCGCAATGTCAGGTTTACAGCTTGCCCTTTACGGTTGCGCTGAGTCTTTTTACTGCAACACACCAAAACAATGAGAAAAGTTTTCTACTACTGTGGCAGCCCCGGAGGGAGCACAGAAAAATGTGGAGTGGGCTCTTTCAGCAATTTCAGTCCCAGCCCCCACCATGAGCATCAGAGCCTGAGGAGCAGATATGGTCCGAATTGTGAATCCACCCACACTGTATGTCACTCTCTATAACAAAAAAACTGTGAGCATCCTATCTACACTGACCACATATACATGTGCACACACACCTACACACACAGTCTTGCAGTGAAATTATGTTTCATACACAGAGAGAAATGGAAACATTCAAATAAAAAGATGGAGTCGATTAGGGAATCTATACACTGTGGATAACAAAAGGTATTAGATATTCCTCTTTTCCCTTTGCACTTATTTTAGAGTGCTTCCAGTCACGCTCCTGCTGTAATTATCTATAATATCGTCTCATACTCAAGGTTTGAGTATGAGTGGGAGCTTGCCATGTTGGCACGCTCTTTGTCTGCCTCCTGATAGAACCCTTTCCACTCAGCTGAATTACCCACTCCATGATGACTCGATGCAGCAGAGCAAAAAATGATGCTTCCTGGACTCCCATGTATTCAGATTCTTTCAAATGGATTCCTAAGGCCCCCTCATGCTGCAGACCTGAGCGGCAGCAGGAATATAGTATGTTATGGATCAAGGCTCTTTGATATCCAGCTGATAAGAAAATATCAACTATGACTTGTTTTATTTTTTTTTTGATAGATTTGTGTGTTTGACGTTGTCCGTATCTCTGTGGTAATGTACACACAGTATATGCACGTTTGAAAACGGTCAATGAATTTATAGCACAACTAGCATGACTGCTAAATGTTCAATAGGCAACCAACTGCATGTTCATTTGACTAAAATGCCAGAATGTACATTTGTTTTGCAGTGTTTGATCCTCATTTAGTCTCTGCTCTGAAAATATTTATGGATGTGCTGTAGTAATTCAGTTCATTTGGGGATATTACAATCACTGGAAAGAATGAAATTACATGTTAACTGTACTGAGAAATGAAACAGCTCTATTGCCAAGTGGAATAACAGGAAAGATTTTAATTTAGATTATTTTAATTTTTATTCACAACTAGGTTGCAGCGCTTGAACAAATTTATAGAATCATTTATTAAACTGTTTTACTTCCACTGAGTCGTGACTCTGCCCTCTATTTACGATTGATCGGTTGGACCCATCACCTGTCTCCCTTCCAGTCAGCACTGAACTGCTTTGGATGCCCATTACTCTGTCTGCAGACGGGGATGGGGTTACTGAACTTCCCCTGACCCTTGAACTCACGTTGACAATTCAGCCACCTCAAGTTGCAGGGGATGTTCATGTGAGTCTTGGTTGGCATGGCAATGACATGACAAGTAATATCATAGGAATATACTGGAAGACTGCTCCCACTTCTGTATTGACATTCTACCTACAGGGAGATAAGACATGGCAGACAGTATTCAAAACATGCTTATATTGCTCATCTGTGATCAATGTTACCTTTATGTATATTTACATATATATATATATATATATATATAGATATATATGTATAGAAAATTCATGTTCAGATAAAATTAAGTAATCCAAAGTATTCTGGTATGTTGAATGCGACCTTGTAACATCATCCCCTCTCTCTTTCTCCTTTTCTGTCACTCTCTGCCTTGTGTAACCAAGCAAGTATGAATATCTTAAAATAAACCTTTCAAAATAAAGCAGCCCAGAGATAGTCTAGTGGTAAATTCCACATCTGGGGCCCCGCTGGCCAAGGATGGAATCCGACCAGAACTTTTTCTCCTGTGTGGCCGCTGTATCTGCCTATCTAGTCATCCACTGCCTAAATAAAAAATAACAAGACTGTAAGTCTAAAGCTTTATTAGAGGCCCTCATAAGTAGGGCTGTAACTAAATACAATTTTCATTATTAATTAATGCAACAATTACTTTCTCACTTGAGAGAGTCTATAAATGTCAGGAAACTGTGGCGAACACCCAGTACAATTTCCTGAAGCCCAAGGTGACATCTTCCAGTTTCTTGTTTTAACCAACCAACAGTCCAAAAGCTAAATATAGTCAATGTACAGTGGTATAAAACAGAGGAAATCCTCGCTTTTAAGAAGTAGGAAGCCAAATGCCAATGTTTGGCATTTTTGCTAGATAAATTACTGAAGTTACTATCATTTATCAAAATAGCTGACAATTCATTTTTCATCACTTTACTAATCTTTTAATTGAATAATAATTTCAGATCGACTAAGAACAAAGGCTTTGGATGGAACTAGAGTCGACACAAATTGTCCATCCTGATGATCGAAAATAATCTGCAAATTAATTGAATTTTTAATTTTCAATGTAAACTAAATATCTTTGGGTTTTGGACTGTTGGTTGGACAAAACAAGACTTTTGAAGACCTCACCCTGGGCTCTGGGAAATTGGATGGACTTTTTTTTTTTACATTTTATACACATAACAGTCAATTGATTATCGGAGAAAATAACTGGCAGATAAACTGATAATGAAAATAATCATTAGCCACAGCTCTAAATCAAACATGCCCAATTTTACAACCATCTGTGGAGCTGTTGTGACCTGTACCAAAGTTTTGGGAAAACAAGTGGACAGACAGATGGACAGACTAACCAATAATGTCATGACGAGCAGGGCAAAAAGGATGAAGGGTAGCTGACACACCTTTCTCTTTAGGGAAAATGAATGAAATGACAGTGAAGTCATATGCCGCTCTGTGATCACTGTATCCTGAGGGACAGTACTCCTTAGATTTGGCTCCAACTGAATTCCCTCTTCCAGTGATGGCAAAAACTAAAGCTCCTTAAATGCAGAGATAGGCCGCAGAAGCAAAGAATCTTTACTAGAGGGATTATCTCTCTTGTAGCAGCCTGCTCTACAAATGCTTTTCTGTCTGGTAAACCATGTAGCTCTAAATTCAATTAGGGCCACAAAAACATTTTCATGTGTGGCAAGTGAGCTGTGAAAGGGCAGCAAACAGGCTCAGGCTGCTGCTGGGAGAGACGAGCAGGGCCTGATCTGCTTCTGAGGAACAGAGGATGGAACAGATTTGAAATGCTGCAGGAGAATCACTGCAATATTTAGCATTCAACGAACTAGCTGCTTTGTGAGAGTCCAAGGGAGCGGCTATTTCTCTTTATCACTCAGAGTATGTCTATCTGATTCCGAGTGCCTCCCTCTTGCCTTTTCTCATCCCATACAACACAGACAGACAGACACAGAGTAAACACCATATCTATTAATTTCAATCACAATCACCAAATCTTTTTTATCTGCCAAGTAGCATGACATCTACAACATACAGCATATTCATCATTTAGTATCTATGTGCATTGAAGCTCTATGGGCACAATACAGCTAATAAGGGTAAGTAAGCGTAATGAATAATCAGTGGTCTGTCCTCCTGTCCTGCAACTCCTATTAAACTTCATTATTCTTTAGGCTACCCACTCCCTCTAGTGATGGACAAAGGCACTGCCTAAGGAGCAGCCGGCAGGCAAACAGACGGCGAATGTGGGACCAGGGGAATGACAGGAAGACTCAGCCTCCTTCGCTGCAGGCTGGATGTGGTGCCAGGATGACGGTGGGAAACAGCGGTGGACTGAGAAGAACAATTGTTTGACAAGAACCCACAAAACAGTCAGTTCTGCATAAAATTACATTAGTCGACTGGGTACAAGTTTTATGCTCTGTTTCAGGAAATATGGTGCGCTAAAGTGCTAAGAGGCACAATAAAACAAGAGGCATACAGGAAAAGGCAAAGGACTAACACAAATACACACACACAAACTACACACACAAACACGCTTGAATAAACTGCTCTGCTGTGAAAAAGCATGTTCATTTGTATTTAAGTGGCACAATCTGATAATTACCTGGGCTGGGTTTCTTCAGAGCTGCATGCTACTCTGTGGGTTCCCAACAAGGCCTAGTTTCCCTCAGCCCCTGTTCCCCTCATCCATCTCACTGGTCTGGATGATGTAGCAATGCTTTCTCTTATGGCCATACTTCGGCGAACGTTAAGAATGATACACAGCTTCCGCTTTCCTATCTGCATTCCCAGCACTTATCAGTGGGATATCGTCTTCAAGTGATAAACGGTGTGAGCAAGAAAACAACCAGGTCTGTTGGTATATCAGATTCTGTGTCCATGTGTTCAGAACAGAGATTATTAGCCCAGTAAGTATCAGGCTGAAAGTATAGATACATAATAAATATTATAGCACACTCCAGAGCTACTGTATATGCATAGAACAAATGAAAAGGTGAGTCAGAATTCAGTGCACTGAACTGAATATAATTCATTAAATAAAGTTGCTACAGAGCACTCTCTATGCAACAACTCATTGTTTCAATTTGAGTGGTCTCATTTAAATTCCATTATGTCTTTACACTGACATGTTAAAAATCAGATAGGAACTGGAATAAGATCCATCCCCTTCAAGATAATTGATACCGCTAGAGTCTGGGCAGGACACACGGTGAAAACGGGGCCTTATTCATAATTCATTAAATTTTATATAACTGACATACTTTGGAAGATTACACAATAACATATTCATTGTTATGTAGAGAGCCATGGTCAACCCAGACAACACAGACATTGTTGTACTGAAGACCCACACAGGATGAATTTAAGAGAGTCACCCTCCCTTTGTTCTGACTGAAACACGCAGTGTTGTCTGTTGCCAAATTATCGATTACCCCTGTGTTTTTAATGGTGAATCCAGTTCAGGTGTTTGCCAAATGAAGATTATCTCACTGATGTTGGCATTTTACATCTTTTGTCCATTTTTTTCTTTCTTTTTTTTTTGGTCAGGGTTCTGTTCATCTCCCTGAGCTATTGTTCCCACTATCATACACACCTCTGGGATAATGTGTGATAATTGCAAGGGCTTTTGCATACGATTACTATCACTTACATGCTGTGGGAGTCAATGGGAGCCATATATGCCTTGTGGGAAAAAAAGAAAAATATTGTAGGTCTAATATTAACTTTAATTTACTTGTTTTTTTACGAAATCTGAGAAAGAAATAGCTATGTCTGTAGCTTGCTAAGTGTTCCATATTCTTCAAGTGCTAGTTGCTAACTTTGTCATGGCATATTTTGCAAAAATGGCTGGCAGTGAGATTGTACCATATTGTAAAAGTAAAAAATTGTAAAAAAATATTGTAAAAAAACCAAAACAAAAAGAAGCTAAAAAGCTCTATACAGAGTTTGGTGTTAGATAATTTACCATGATTTCAGCCCTACAACTGACCCCTGTCCCATTCCATTCATTTGACATGTTAATGTCAAAAATATTGATAAATGCAGGTTTATTCTGTCCATAAACTACATAAAAATACAGCACCCAAAAAAGTCTCACTGTGGCTGAACAGTTATTTGCCTTATTTTCACTGTAGCCTGAAGGTATATGATACTGAGCACCATTGATTGTAGAGGCCCACTATCAGTCTCTCTATGACAGGACTAGGGCAGCACTTTGCCCACCTTCACTGAGAATTATTGGGATTTAGGAGGTTTAAGCTTCTACTTTGGGGCGAGAAATGAAGGCTACTAGGAGGTGGCAGGTTTGGGAAGACTAAATGCACTTTTCATCAATAAATGGCACCGTAATACAAGGAAATATTCAAGAGGCTCTCTTCATTAAAACTACTACAAAAAGGTGATAAAGCTAAAGCAGTAAAAAAACAAGCCCTCATAGATGCTGCCTTTTATGTGCTGCTCTCAATACAATGAGCCACACTGCAGAAAATCACTAAGCTGTTGACGCATTCAAAAACAGAGTCGCAAGCTTGGGCGTGAAAAAAGTGTCAGACTAAGGGTATTTATTTCATTACATGTCTGTTACCACTCATTACTCAACATTACTCCCTGTGTTCAGTACAATCCCAAAAGCAAAGCGGGGCCACTTGGGGATGACTTTATTACAGCAGCGAGAAAAATACAGATTATTTAGCTGTTGAAGGTAATGTAACGTAGAGGAGGCATCAGTGCTTTCTTTTTCATTATGGGTATTGTACAGTATATATGATCACATATTCCTTTACAGTATGTTTTTGCTACAGTGTTGTATTTCTACTTTTATTTAGCTGCTGGAAACATGATAACCACTGGGGAAATTAATAAAGACTGAACTTTTTGAGCTCAAACTCTGATACTTGCTTTGTCAGTTAAATAAGCCAAAGCTGACAACTCTTAATTCATCAAGTTCCATCGGGTTTTCACGTGTTAGTGGCAGCTCACATCCATTAGCAGCAATACACATTAACACAGTATACAGTATCTGTTCTTGCACACACACACATACAGTATGCTACATAATTAATTTACAAAATACATGTAATTTTAATCTTTTACAGTTACTGAGAAAAAATATGTAATTAAAATTACAGTTACTAATCAAAATGTTGGTGATTACAAAGCGGTTACATCCGAATATAGTCGTTTTGGTAAAAAGCTTATATGTAGAATATAACATTCATTCTGTTGCTTTACATCTTTTCGACGTGAAGGAATGTCTGCTTTTGGCATATTTCTGGACAACACTGGCCAGTAAAGCCAATGGGACTAATTTGAGTGCAGCACCATCAAGGGTAGAATGGCTAACAAGGAGCTGTCTCTACGTCCAGACAGGCTCCATTCATTTTGACAGTATGCGCTCAAATTTTGAGCGTTGCTTTTGATTGGTTCAGCATTTTCAAACATTACTGTGCAGTTTTGAAATCAAAACATTTCAATCTTAATTCAAGTTATATTGAGGAAACTTTAATAAAAGTTTCACAGCAGTCGGTGTTGAGTAGGCTGCTCATGTTAGGTTTACATTGCCTTGTTTGAATGTATGTTTTTAGGACTTTTCAGCCTCATTGCCCAGTTTAAAAAATTTGTTGTAAATGTAATCAAAAAGTAATGAAATGTTATAAGTTGCTTAATAAGTTACTTTTATGAAGTAATTCAAATCGTTATATCACTTGTTACATTTTTAACAGTGTAAATAGTAATCTGTAACTTATTATATTTCAAAAGTAATCTTCCCAAAACTGCAAATCCCCTAAACTAATGCACACAAACACACACTTTCACATTTCTTAGTCATTTATTATCACAAATAGTACATTGTTAGGCAACTGCTGTCTAGTTTCCAGACTCTTTGCACTGATACCTGGCAGCCAACGGGAGCGATGCACATGGACAAATGCAGTCTGCTCTCATCGTTACACTGAAACCAGACAGAAGCTGACTAGCAAAAGAAAGCAACAGCCTCAGTGCTTTGCGCATTAGGTAAACAAACTTGATTACAGGTGGCAACAGTTTGTCATCTTTTGGATCCAGGTGCCAACTCTCAAAGATCCTTGAAAGTAATTATCAGCTAAAACATCATACTGTACTGTATGAAACACCATTTGGCAGATATTTTGCCTCTGATTCTTAAACAGAGAGACCATTAAAAAAAAAGAAGAAGCAAGAAAGAAACCCCCGTAATCAACGTCAATAGTAATGTGATAACTTTAAAACTATTTTTTTAAATTAATTTTTGATTTAGACAAATGTCCACGCAAGGTTCACTTACTTGCTTGTTCTGGAATTTCGACCATATCACACAGTTTTCATCAGCAGAAAGATGAACCACTATAAGGACATCTCATCCATGTTTGCTTAAAGCAAGCCTATGCAGCATTTGCTGCTAATTTTGTGATAATAGTACTTACTGAAACATAGTGTCACAGTAGCAAAAATAAAGAGAAGTCATAAAACCAGGTAACTGACTCAGTAATATCAGTTTCACAGCAAATTCTATCTTAAGTTTGCTAGGAGTATCCAAGATTAGCTACCACAAGCTACTGCTCATACCAGACCATGTAAGGTTGTGGCAGCACACCCCTGAATGTATTTAACTGAGCCAGACTGCCCTTTATATTTACGATTAACTCATTTGTAGGAGGAAGATTGTGTGATTTCTTTTTTCAGAAGTCAAATAGTGTCACTTTAAAAGTTGAGCTTTAAAACTCAATTTTGACCTTTTGAAACAGCAGTTGCAAGGCCACTTAAGGTCAACTTACTGGTTTGTTCTGAAGCTTTCAACCATCTAACTAGGTCACATTACTTTTTAATTGTTGTTGAGACCATGTCAGATAATTGTTGATTACTCCTCTGAGGTGAACAATATATTAGAAACAGCTTACATTATAATGCAGTACAACACACAATCACCACCACAAAAGACAGCCTCAAACTGTACCGTAGAAATGTGTCAAAACAATACTTAAGTCTCAATAATAACCAACATTTTAAATAAGGTAAGCTTAAGTACGTTGCATTAAATTATACACTTGCTTCTACAGTATATAGCATGAGTGTATACCTTTATAATGGGACCTCAGTGGGAACTGAATGCAACAGGCTTAAGGTGTTAGTTTCACAACTATTCAATGACAAACCAAAGGGATTGCAGTGTGTGTAGTTTACAGTATTTTTTCTCAGCAGGATTATGAGACGGCACTGTACTTTCTGTTCCAGTGGAACCTCCTCCCTCACACAAACCACCTATAAAAGACCCTGTTATTAATAATTAATTGATGTCCATGACCAATCGCACTCTCCATTATAAAGAAGACTTGTATTAGTAACTTACCCGTCAAGCAGTCCAAACAACTCTTTCAGCCTAATTAAAATTTTAAAAGCTGCTCAGCATGGAGCTGGGTAAGTAAGAGACAATTACAGTGGTGCCTAGATATATAATGCGGTTTCCATTCAAAGAAAGTAAGGGCAAACCTTGGGGGGAGGAAAAGGACTTATAAAAAAATGACTTAAGGGATCATTTATTTAAAGGGCACTTTTCAGGCCCAGTTCCACGCCACATACTTTGGACAGTCAGAAGTTCAGTCACGTATGCCGCCCTTGTGAGTATTTTGCACAGCTTGAGAGGGGTATTAACAGAAAATAGAAATCCAAAATCATGAGCATCTATCTCCCACCGCCATCAATGAAAGATGCTTACACAATCTGTTTGGTAATGGGGGGATGTTTAAGCAGGTTATTACCATTAAAATCCAAATGGAAATAAAGAAGCAGACCTGATTGTAAAGTTAATGCAGCGTGGACCCATTTTACAGCCACTTTCAATCGCTCATAGATAAACCAGTAGATCACTTTAATTAGACAATGTGTTAATTGACTGCAGGTCCTGGGGTGTGATGTGCCAACATTAGTCTCCATCACTGACAACCTCCTCAGGCACAACACAATTGGCTCCAACCAAGAGTGAGACAAGATACTGAGAATGATTGAGGGTGTGTGTATGTCCATGTGTATATGTTCATGTCTTATTTATTTATTTTATTTTTTTTACGTGTGTGCATTTGTGCAAGTTTGTGTCTGTCTGCTTGTATGTGAACAAGTGTATCTCGGAATGCCTGCAATTTTTTGTGTATCTGTGACCTTGTGAATGCATATCAATGCGTGGGAGGGACAGTGCCTGCTGAAGGAGGACACACAGAAAGAGAAAGCAAAAAAGCAAATAGAGGCTGAGGCAGAGAGAGAGAGAAACACAGCGTGCGATTGCTTCACTGTGGTCTGACATTATTACGTACTCATCGCCTGGCCGCTCTCCCCGGCTTGCCTGTGTTTGTGAAATGGCAAGGGACTTCAACATTACAAGGTATCGCACTTGGCACAGAAAAAAAAGAGGAGAAGGTCAAGATGCGCTGTGCGCTTTGTGCCTCTGGAACTTCCAAGTCCCAGAGGCACAAAGCTCAAAGCTCGATATTCCTAAAGTCAATCCAATGATGTTTAAACTGTGCTCACCAAAAGGAAGACGATGGGAAGGAGATACACCATCCTGTTAGGCGGTACCCCAGATGGGGAAAGACATTTAGTCGAATAGAAATTAAACTAAATTAAATCTGACAATGGGGTGTACCAATGTAATTAACACACATACACACACATACCTCACAATCTTTCCCTAACAAAAATAATGGCCAAGCATATGATTATACTCAGTTCTGTGAAGTCGTAGCAAGGTGGCTTCCATCAGTGCATCAGCCACCATGGCAATCATACAGAAAACATAACGAGGTTATTAGGTTTGGCAAACGCAGCATTAAAGCCTCTCGTCCGACTGGCTGAGTATCTACTACACATGCGCTCATAACTTCAAGGCTTTTAGCAGCTGGATGGGACCTGAGATCCGCAGCGTGCTGCAGCAGCAGGTGCAATGCATCCTGATTGGATGGCTTCCTGAATGGTTTCCTTAATGTGGTGGTGTTTCTGTGCTTTGCTCTATGGAGACTTTTACCATTATGTGACACTTTTAAGTGCATCATGTGACCTTTAACTAGAGTAATAAAATGCAATCTAAAACTGTGCAGGTCTAGTTAACTTCAGGTAAAAGGAAAGAGCTGGAGTTTTGTGTATGCATTCATAAGGCTTGGGTGAGTCTGACAGCAGTATGTGTTGGTCTGATATTTTATGCTTAACCGTTTCCTGGTTAGATTTCAAATGATGAGGTTGGCTATACTGCACTTCCCACACTAAACCTCTGTAAAATCTACACTACACATCAAGGTATCCAGAAATGAAACGTGATCTCCCATACATTATGTGACTTATCCTACACATAGAAATTGAATGCTTAGGCAAACAGTGTATGCATTAAGTGATATAATGCTATAATAATGATATAATGCTTTTAAAACCACACTGCATGGAACCGGGAGGTCAGGAGCAAGCCACAGCCCAACCCCAACTGTTCAGGAACTGCAGCCAAGAGTTAAGCTCTCGAGGCCAGTCAAGACGGATTCTCCATTCATGTTTTTTGGGCCCTCGGCTTCTTGCCACAACATTATACTTCCACTGCAAAAAAACAAGGGATGGGAAACAATTTTGTAGGCACTAATTAGAGGTGGAGGGAGGGAGGAAGGAAAGATAGAGGGATAAGGGAGATAAGGCTGGCTGGAAGGGTTACATTATTTATGATATTCTAGTTTTTTCCCCTCTCTCTTCCTCCAGAGCAGAGGGCCACCAGTGTAGCGAGAGAGGGAAGAAAAGAAACAACTTTATAATGTATTACCATCAGTAATTTAGGCTGAGGGATGAGATGGGTTGATGGAAAGTGAGCAGGAGCAAGACCCGCCTCTACATCCTAAATCACATCCCCTCGCTGCGGAGGCCATGGTTAGGAAGTCTGCACATGGCCCTGTGCTTGTTGGTGGGTGTCTGGGCTCTTTCTAGACTATGAATGGTGCATATAATGACCATAACATGCAAATAGCAGGCAGTCAAGTTGATGAAGTATTCTACAAGATTTTTTGCAGGATGCCAGATTCTTTCCAAACAGGACTCGATAAATAATTCCTGTCAAACTTCCTGTAAAAATACAGATATTGTATTTGTCTTGTTCCTGCCTTAACATGTGTGTGTGTGTGTGTTTGTTGCATGACATTTTGTCTTCAAATGCTGCTCATGAGAGTCGGCATGTGCTCCTCCAGTTCTGAAGAAGGATTTGGGAATTTCAAACACTCACAGTCAGCTTCACTGATGACTTGCCAGATATGACTGACCTGCCTCTGCGTGAGGTCTCAAGACTTTAAAGACCACTGACTTATGCTGATTTTCCTCACCCCCCAACGGATGGAGAACAACAAAGACAGCACCATGTGCAGTGGTACATGAAAAAAGCATCAAAGGGTGAAAATGTGGCATTCATCAACCAACGCCCTGCCCTGTGCTATTGACCAAATATGCTGATATTTATGGTCACAGTCCTCTTAAAGGATTATCTTCATTGTGACTATGCTCCTGGGAGGAAATCTTAAGGTTCCCTTAGAAGAGATGACTGTTTAAAGATCACACCAAAAGAGGCACTTTATCCATTTTGTATTCAAGCCGACACAATGCCATAATGCTCATTACTGCTGAGGGTAGGGGGGTTCTACAGCCTTAAAAATATTTCACGAAAGAACTTGTCACTTTGCTGTAGGGATGCTTCACTGGAATAATGTCCATGAATATGATAAATGACAGTTAGTCTCAACATTTCTACCTCTACATTCCCAGCTAATATCTGAGCTTACGATTTCAACATAACCTGCATAAGCCTGAGGCAGAAACATGAAGACACATGCAACAACAGACAGAGAGAAGAAGGGCAGCAGGGGCAGAGACAGCAAGTTGGACAGGTACAGAGAGACAGAGAGAGTGCATTAGCCTTGTATACACGCCTCAGAGGACTCACCATTCCCCCGCAGGGAACCCACAACAGCGTCAAGTCCTCGCAGAGGTAGTTGCAGAACAAGACACAGCTGAACAATCTGGCTGAAATAAGACCGAGAGAAAGTCTCTAGACCAAAGAGGTTGTGAATTGATGGTCAATGCAGGGGTCAATCAACCAAACAACATACCAGTCAGCCAACATTTATACTTTAGGCATTTAGTCCAGATAAATTTAAATGAGCAGATAGGGATTCAGTATCTTGGCTAAAGGTAACTAGAACAGGGTACATGATGGCCATCCATCCAATCAGTCTGACAGTCCCTCAAGATAAGTAATCTTCTACCAAAATAAAATGCCAATAAGTCCTCCAACCTAAAGGACAAAGCAGGTCATATGTCAGTGCCTGAGTGTTTTCTGATTTGGCACCCCTCTCAACAACATTGATTGTAAATTCTTTCTGAAACACATACTGTATGATTGTTTCAAAAATGATTCATGTGAGCTTTTCCTGATATACCACCTGTATGGGCATCATTTGGTTAGGTTTAGCCAATTAAAATTACTTGGTTAAGGATAGGACCAATTGTGGTCATGTTTAAAAGAAGAACTGCTTGGTGAAGGTTAGAGAAAGACTGTGGTCATGGTGAAAAGAAACCAGTGTTGACTGTTGGAAGGAAATGAGATGCAAACAACAGCCTCAAGGCTTTGGATAAGGCTACAGAATGATCATGGTCATTGCTAAAAGAAGAACTACATGGTCAAGTTTAGGGAAACAGAGTGCTCAAAGTTAAGGGAAACCAATGTTGACTGTAGGTAGGAGATGGGATGCAGTCAAGTCATGCAGTAAAGTAGTGTCCTCTGGCGTCCGACTTTGACACCAGCTGCCACTACTTGGTTAAGGTTAGAGAATGATCATGGTTATGGTTAAAAGAACCACTGGGTCCAGGTTATGGTACAATTGTTGTCAAGAATTTTATGGTTAAGGTTCGGGTAGGATTGTGGTTATGGAAAAATAAACAACTTGGTTGAGGTTACAAAAGGTTTGTAGTCATGGTTAAAACTAACCAGTGTTGACTTTGGGTGGGAAACGGGATGCAAACAGTCATGTCAAAGTCAGATACTAGGTCACTACCCGGTGAAAGTTAGAGAATGAGCATAGGCGTGGTTAAAAAAAAATTTGTGGTCAAGGTTAGGGAATGATCAATGTCATTTTTAACGAACAGACTACTTGGATAAGGTTGGGGAATGATTGTAGTCATGGTTAAAAGAAGAACTACTTGATCAAGGTTATTTAAAGATTGTGGTCAACGTTAAAAGAATGAGATCGGATACGATCAACCAAGTATCAGCGGCTGGTGTCAAAGTCGGCTGGCGACTAAAAGAACTATTCGGCCAAGGTTTGGGAACAATTGTTGCCATGTAAAACAAGAACTACATGTTAATCATTCAGGAAAGATTATGGTCAAGGTTAAAAAAAACCAACACATACTGTTGGTAGGAGATGGGCTGGAAACAGTGGTGTCAAGTATTATTGTGAGATGCTTTGTACACTCAACAACCCCGGGTTCCTTCCTAAGAGGTTTGGTGACACAATAAAAACAACATGCTTCACTGCTTTTGTTTCTCAGAGACAACAGTCATTATTTACAAGAAGCAGGTTGTTAGTCAAATTGAAAGTTTGAAAAAAAATTTTATTTTTTTTATTGTATTTTGATTTTGAATTATGTATTTTTGATTTATCAGGAAAGCCAGAAATTATAGCGAGAAAGACAAGGATATGCTGTGCAACAGCTGTCCCCCACAAAAATAGAACCAGAGGTATTGTGTTATTTTGGTACATGTCTTAGCCACAAAACCAGCAGGATGACTCAGGTGATTTTAAGTATCTAACCAAACAACCACTGTTTATCTGGTGAGGGCCATCTCTGTAATACATACAAATGAAAAGTGAAGGAGCTCACAAAGTGTATAATTGGCAGTGAATAGACAGTTCAGATTAAGGTGGCTGAGCCAAGCTGGTCATCCATCCAACCAGCTAGTCATCCCATTAGCCAGTCACTTACTCTTACTCTAACTGAACTACTTCTGCAGTTAAGTTAAAGGACTTAATTCTCAATCTTCCTGTCCTACCACCCCATTCATCACCAGAACAAGCGCCAATGGCCAATGAAGATTAAGTAGTAGATCTCTTTTGAGGATGCTCTCGAGGCCAGGCCTGTTTCCCTTTGTTTTTTTTGCAAAGAAAGAAGAAAAGACTTTGAAATAGAGGCCTCAGTTGTCAAGATAATTATTAAAGATTTAAGCTGAGGGGCAGCGGCACACAATAACCTCCTCACCCTCTCCATCCAGTGCAAAATCATGCAGTTACACACACATGCAAGCACACACAAACATGTTCCACTCACAGCGCCTCAATCTTCACTGCGGGTTAAAAAACAAGTTCATGCACCGTGTCATAATCAGCTCAGACAAGACAGAATATGGGGGATTTTTTTTCAAATGGAATAAAGCGAGTGGAGCAGCCACAACAACAAATTAAGCTTGTGAAACCACAAAGAAGAGCCCATCGGCTCCCTGTGAGCTTCCATGGTTGTGTAAATGACTTTGATTCATTTTGTCTCATTATTCTCTTCCTATGAGGGCCCTCTTGTGTAAGAGGGGCAGGATTTTTAACCATTTTGTATGCAGAATGGGCTTGAATGTGGTCTGTGTCATTTTTGAGACCAGTAAGTGGTACTGTGAGAACCATTTGCTGCCCTTGTAAAGATTTACACATGCTTTTGGC
Organism: Xiphias gladius; assembly: GCF_016859285.1. Classification (NCBI taxonomy): domain Eukaryota; kingdom Metazoa; phylum Chordata; class Actinopteri; order Istiophoriformes; family Xiphiidae; genus Xiphias; species Xiphias gladius. The sequence goes on along the minus strand of NC_053414.1, from coordinate 30,172,772 downwards.
AGCAGGCTGCCCAACCAGTACATCAATGTTGTGATACTTAAAGAACTTCATGTTGCCCTCCTACACCCACAGAGCAAGAGAACCTATTAAGGCTCTGATTTGGTTATATACTATATACTTTCACCAAGTCTTAAATTGAGCATCTAGCATTCTTGAAGTATTTTTGGGGATTATTGTTTCAGAAATTAACAAATGTTCTGAGGTCATGTTTAGAATAACAAAAAAAGGAGATATTTCTCCCACTTTCTATATTTTATGCAAGTGCTGTCACAATCTCTACAATTTAGTGCAGCATTTACTTCCTGAGTCCGTGTCATTAGGCACCATTGTCTCAGGGACGCACACGTCTCCTCCTTAGTGATAATGCAGATAGGGTAAGACTGAACCTCCCAACACTGAACACCCCCTTTGGAAAGTCTATGGTAATGCATCCAGGGCCGAAACATTTTCATGTTCAATATTAAAAACTGTATTACACAGGGTTGGCGGTAACCTATTACCTTTAACAGTCAGTCAATAAACACCGATTAATTCGGTCTTTTTTAGGTGTTCAGTCTGGCCAACTCCAAAATTCAGGGGACGCAAGAAAAGTCATACAGAGGAGAAATTCATAACTTAAGAATTTAAGGGTTCATTGAAGATTGAGCAATTATTTACGACTCCCTCACTCCCCGGTCAATTAATTTGGATGAAAAACCTCGCATCAGTTGGGAGGAATGAATCATGCATTAGCATTTCTCCAATTCGCTGCAAATAAATCATAAATGTTTTCACACTGAGACTATAAATCACGAAAAACTACATATTAAACTCAAAATGCGCGACTCTCCGACCATGCACTGACAGAAAAAAAGTAAAAAGGTTTGGATGGTATCACAAAACAACAAAATAAATGTTATAACAGAGAGAGGTTTCCGTGCGTAATTAATAGCAGAGTCTCAGGTCGCGGTCGAATACAATTCACAAACGCTGCACAAGTCTGGCATTTCAAGAACAGTGTGCGTCCGTGCGCATCTGTAGCTTCCAGTGCACCTGTTAACAGTGAGCCACAGCTCAGCGGCACGAGCGAGCACAAAGTCTCTGCTCTGAGCGTCACAGAGTTTATTCTGGAAACATCCCTCTCTCGGGAAAGAGTTCCTGTAAAATGTGGAGACGTGAAAAGCAGCCGAGTGTGCAGAGAAAAAACTGTAATAAACAATGATAACTTACGCTGCTGTTTTGCCCTGACCAGTAGACCACCGCGTGGTTATGTGCAGAGTCCCCCGTCAGAGCGAAAGTGTTGCTGGTGAGCTTAGGCTCATGGGTATTTCCTCTCCCTTCGTCCCTGTTCCATCTGAAGTCGGACCTGCCCTGCTTCTGTCCCTCTAACAACGAGCCTCGATCCTCCGGAGCGCCCGCATCCACGCCAGTCCGGCCGTTCCACCTGCTCTGGCTGAACTCGGCAAACTCAGGACCGCTTCTCTTCGCTCTCCGGAGCGCAGCATTCTCCCCCATCCCGGGGTCCCTTTCCATAACACTGCCGCGGGGACTTACTTCACTGGACGCTGGTGTATCTTCCTTTGTACCAACTCCACCGAAACTGACATCTTGGGGGAACAGGGGGACATCCTCGACAGAAACGGCTGCCTCATGGTCGTCGTCCACTCCAATATTTTGGTCGTTATCCACGAGTTCCATAAACTCTAATCGGATGTTTTTTAGGGTGCCCGGTTCCTCTGTCGGATCAGTGCGCATCCCCGGCTGTAATTTCTCCAGGTGAAGTTGAACTGGCGACGGGCAAGATGCGCAAGTTATCTCCGCCTTGGCATTTTGCAGCGCAAGAGCGGCGATCATCACCCAGATACCCAGAGATAAGTGCAATCCTGGGCAGAAGCCAGCCCAAGTCTCCATCGCTGACAGAGATTTGGGGGGGTGAAGGACCGTTAGAGACCTTATCCGACACCTTAACTCCCTTCTCTCAGGTCGATATGGAATAACTGGCGCCTCGATTGTCCGTCTGGTTGTTTGGGGGGGGGGGGAGAAAAGTGCTCTTCAGCGAAACTGTTCACGTCCAAGGATCTTTGGTCAGGAAAGCCACCACACAGGAGGGAGGAGCTGTATCGCAGCCAGCTGCCTAGTGTGCGCCCGGAAGAGAGAGAGAGAGAGAGAGAGAGAGAGAGAGAGAGAGAGAGAGAGACGCTGTCCGTGGTGCTGAGTCTTCTGCCGTTCTCTCTGTTTTAAGTTTAGATCGTGGCCATAGTCTACGCATGGCACATATAATATCAAAAACCTAAAATTAATAAAAAGGATTATAATATAGTACATATTTCTTATATGTTATATTTTTTGTCTATGCAACTTTGAAATACTGGGTTTTCAGTTGCCTTCTTGAGTCATTATTACCAATATTAGTATCATTACCCCTGGTTTACCTAATGAGTGATTCAATTGAAATGAACCATTGAGTTTAATTTAAAAAAAAAAACAAAAACAAAAAAAAACTGGCTTTGGTGAATCAATATTACCAACACAGCCGTAAGAGCATGGATGCATCTAATAAATCAGTGTATTTTCAATGAAATGAAAATTTTCAATCTAAAAAATGAATTAAGTTGCATGTATTTTGTTATGATCGGAGAGAGTTTCTGTCATATAGCAATATTTAGTTTTGGCCAAATAACATAAAATAAAATAGCTTTTATGTTATGACGTTATTACAAAATATATACAAAGTCGTATTATTTTCCACTTTATTTTTTTATTTATTTATTATTTATTTATTTCTTGTATGCATTTAATCCTGTTCAGTAAACTCCCACGCTTGCGGTTCAAAACCTTACCAAAAGGATGCCGAACTGCAAGTGGCCCCTTGGGGTTTTTGGGGCGAGCAAATTTTAACCGGTCTCTTCAGTTGGCCCAGTCAGGTACGGTTAAGAAGGACACATTTTTCAGTAAGGTATATCACATACCTGGTTGAGCGCACCATTAAAAGGTTAACTGTGCTGCCACTGGCCAAGAATCTCAAAAAAGAGTCTCATAACAACAGTAATAATAATAATCTGGTCCCTTGAAATATCCTGTATTTACTGATGAACAGCCTCCACTGGTCAATGATATCATGTTGTGTGGCTTCTGTCACTGTGGTATGGCCATACAGGCCTACAGGCTGCCGATCTCTCCCGCTCATATCAGACTCAACGTAATGTGAAGAATGGAGCAGCTCACGGCGAGGAGACCAAGTCAGGCGTATGGCATGGGGGGGGGGTCAGAATACTCTCTGATGGATTGGGAAGAATTGGCAGGGAGTTTCTCCACTCCTGGGGGGTGGGAATAAACCAGCGCCGAGAGGCACATGAGATAGCGCTGGAGGGAAAGAGGAGAAAGAGCGCTGGGATCCGGAGCTGCTGCGCTCTGTGCACCAAGGACACGGACTGGCGACATGAACGCAGCAAAAGTACGTTTTTGTGAACTCGTGAGGCACAGAGCGAGGGCTGCTGTGTACGAGTAGGTGTTTGTGTGTGTGTGTGTGTGTGTGTGTGTGTGTGTATAAGTGCAGCAGGGTTATTCATTAGCGATCTAGAATGTTGTGTCCTTGTCTATCAACTTGACTGCTCACAAATTACCCATCAGGGAATTCTCCGGGGACTCTCTCTGAATTTCAACAAATTTCCAATCATATCAGTGTGAAAAAGACAGTTTTGTGGATTTCCAACTGCAGCTGCATAAATGCAACGTATACAATAAGTACAGAGTAATCTGATTACTCTGTATTCCACAGACATGCACATTTAACCCACAGCGTCACAGTCTGGTGGAAATCAGGACTTCTTGCAGCAGCTCATTTAAATGGAATAAAGGTGTGACCCACAAGGCCATGCTGGTTTGTTTGAAACCAGTGGTTCCCACCCAGGTCGCAAGATAATACTGAACGATCAGGAAATGGTTAACAGGAATGGCAAGCTGAAAAAACAGTGTTATTTTTTTCAGACTTTGCTCTGATCTTTTTATTGTGGATTACTCATCACTTTAGCTCTCTAGGCCTGTATTCAGATAAATAAATCTGAGAAGGAATGATCACGCTTTGGTTGACCTTGTTTCATTGTGTGTTGGTTGCAAGTAGCCAGTAAACATACTGTGGGTAAATTTTAAAAGATTGGTTTGACATTTTGGAAAATACACTTATTTACTTGTTTGAGAATATTGATACCACTGTGTCCTCATATGAACCTACACCAACCGACCCCCCCCCCCAAAAAAAAAATGGTGAATTAATGTTTTACATGTAGGTTTCTGTACAAAGTAAACAAATGATATACTACATGTTAAATAGTTACCTTTAAAGGTGCTGGTAGGTGAATTTTGTTGCCTTTGGACAGAGTCAGGCTAGCTTTTTCCCCATGTTAACAGTCTTTATTCTAAGCTAAGCTAACCAGTCGCTGGCTCCAGCCACAAATTTAATGTACGGAGACAAGAGTTGCATCAATCCCCTCATCCAACTCTCGTCAAGAAAGGGAATAAACGTATTTTCCAAAATGTAGAACTATTCCCATGCCATGGTTGCCAACCTTTCAGTTGTGATTGACTGGTAGATCTTTGAGAATTTCCCTGTAGCTCCCGAAAATGATAGAAAAATAAATACACAAATACATTATGCCTGGTTAATGTTCAGTTTTGCAGGGACCTCTCTCTCTGCCTCTCTCTAGATGTTGTATTTTTTCAGCGTAGCAGGTGCTGCATTAAAGTGACTGATGAGATTAAAGAACACCAGTACGTCAGAAACATCAATATACAGCACTTGCTGGTAATAGCCTGTGAGGTAGCTAACAATTAGCTAGCATGGTGGAGGCTTCACAGAAGAAGGCGAAGATGTACAATTTCCATCCAGAATGGGAAGAGGAATTTCTTTTTACCTTGGTGAAAGACAAGTGTGTATGTATGTTGCTACACCAAACAAAAGCAAAATCTGGAGTGGCACCACAACACCACCAGAAATTCAAAGACTGCTCCCCATCAAAGAGCGCAATTTGTGCTAGGAAAGTTAACGAGCTGAACTCGGAGTTGAGGGCCCAGTAATCGCTTTTCACAAAACCTGCTGCTCAAAATAAGGCTGCTACTGAAGCATCACTTCATGTAAACCGCCTTTTGGCTAAACATAAGAAGCGTTTTACAGATGGAGCGTTTTACCCAAGGAAGCAATGGCCATTACTACAGACACTGTTTTCAACAAATTAAAAAAAAAGAAGAAATAAAAACCACTCTCTGTGGTGTACCGCTGAAGCAGTGACAGGGAGGGTCGAGTCAGTGTCACAGGATGTGGAAGCCAAACTACAAAGCACTCACTGACAGTGTTCAGTCACAGCCATCACACTGACTTGAGTGAGTAACATGACAGCAACAGTTTTGCCTTCTGATGGCCTTGTGAAAAGTGATGCTGCATTAGATGAGACATAGAGCCGTGTTTAGCTTAATTGCAAGGACTGAGAATTTTGTCAGCACACAATACAGTTCTACTTTCTAAAATGCTAATGGTAAATTTAGTAACTTGCATGAAGTGGATAAGCATAACAGATAAAAAATTGAACTTCATATGATCTGTTCACTGAAAGTGTGTTGATTTTTTTTTTCTCTGTCGTATACTATGACACAAAACAATCTCCCCATACAGTCGAAAATAGGCCACATGCCTTTATTTTTTGTGTCGGAATGACAGAAAATAATGGAACTAATAATGGAATTAAAGGTAGGATGTAAAAAACAGCTATGGCCTATTTGCTCTGCCAGTTACAGTGTTTTCTTAGTTGCATCAATTTGAAAGTTGGACCAAAGCATTTAATGTGATTCCAATACAATTAGACTAAATAAAAGGCCTCAAGCTGGAAGTACAATCTGGGCTGTCTTTTTCTCTCAATGCTTCAGTAGGAAGATCTTGCCTTTCACCAAGGCTGAGGTCAGGGTTCTTGGGCGTAAAATGGTTAGGAACCACTGTCCTATACTAGGCCATGTCCTCTATCGTCTTTACCCTGAAAGGACTATGTCCAAGCAGACCATCACCTAAGAAAAACTCTAAGCAACTCAGATCAACACAGAGACAGGGACTGTATGCCAGGACTGAATTATTTCAGAGTGAGACATGTAATGAGATTTTAATGAAAGTGAATGAAACTTCTCATCCCTTGTGATGCTGCCATTCATCAATTACCATGGCTTACTAATGGAGTGGAAATTATTAATCCCTTTTAACAATAAATCACATGAAATTTTTCAAATCAATCCACATCCAAGTAAGATGTTTTTTGTAACTTGGAGGAGTACTGCACCAAAAAGGAAATGAGTACACTTTATGTCTGAGACATACTGTACCTCACTAGTGTCTCAACACTGTGCTTGGAGAACATCCTTTAACAGGAGGAAGTGTCCTTAAGCAAGACACTTAATTCCTCCCTTAACCGGGGGTGCTCATCCGTACCTGACCCTGCCCCCTGTCCCTCCTGCAGTGAGGCAGCTGAAAACTTCATAATGTGATACATATTATATTACACTGTTATATAAAAAAAACTCTGACATGAAGAACTTCAGCTTTGAATGTTATATTTTCCAATCACCTCATGTGATGTAAGTCTTTGTGGGTGTTAATGATTGTAAAACCAAGGATGAGTCTCGTATTGTATTCACAGAAGATGTAGATGAAAAAAACTAATGAACAGAGCCTTTGATTCCAATCCTGTTGAAAAGAAAAACTTTCGTAGTCATTCTCTGGTGGTGACAGGCTGTGTAGCCTAATAATTTGGATTTTTTTATGTTTATTTATTCTTGGATTCTCCTTTTTATGTATATTTTAAACTTTTTAAACTTTCTTTAAACTGCCACCAACATTCTAGTAAATAAATACTGAGCGGGGGGGATTATACGAATCACACCCTGAGTTAACACCAAGCAAACACTGCTATTTCAATGGGCACCACCAGAAGCATCCCAGTGGTGGAACAGGCCTGCCACACGGTACCTACCACAAGCCATCCAACACTGTAAGATCTCTGCTGGTACAACTTAGAGACAGGACCCCCTAAAGAGAGGACGACTAGGGTGGCATCTGTGGGGAATATCACAACGGTGAAATTGCTAGAGAATTCTGGAGAAGAGGAGGAAAAAGCACTTGAAGTAGTTGACATTAGCAGTTCCCGAACATCAGACCAAAACCATATAAAGCATTGACTGGGAAGGGGACATAGGTCACCAACCAGGAGTCAGTGGACGGCTGGAAAAAAAACAATGAGGAAATTCATGTCTGACACCAGAGACCATTTTTGACAGCGACAGAGGTTTACAACCTCAGCCTCAATATTTCACCACCTCACATGAGCAAGTCCTGTACTTATGACACCTGAGCAAGTTAAATTTACTGAAGAAGGTAGCGATACGTTTTTGAATGCCCCTAAAAGTTAGCATGTGAACCTTGAGTTTGGAATATTTTTTCACAGAAATAAGTCTCTGTAGCAGAATCAAAAACTCTTAAAAGGTAACATAATACTGTAAGTTTAATGCCTGTTTAAAGTACCTCAGAGTATAGTATTAACATACTCTTTTTACCCTTCTTATGAAAAATATTAGCATTTTACAACCACAAATCATCCCAGCTCTCAGAATGTCGCATATTGTCTCACAAATATATTATCTGTATGATAATTGATGAGCCAACTTGTGTAAATTACTTTTCCTGGTAAACTGTCGCTCCCCCACAAACTTCCAAGCAGAACACGTCAGCCTAGTCAGCATGTAATAAAATATTTCAACATTGCTTCTAGCAAAGCTAACAAAGTGCTTTGAAAGCCAATGACTCAATCAGTTGAGGTTCAGAGAGGCACAATTTGAAGTCTCCTTTATGGTGAGTAAATTATGCCTAGTAGCTTTTAAGAATGATGATTTATTACAAAGCATGATCACATAAAGACAACACGTTTGTATTTACAGGAGATATTTCACAGGAATCCAGACTGAGGTTCACCGTGTTAGGGTCCCTTAGGACTGCTGAAGGTAAAAGAAGAAATAAACTGAAAACTTAGCTTCTCTCATCCTGTTGTTTATTTTGATGTTCTGAACACAATACTCACTGAAGTTCACAACACATGAATTATTTCAAATTCCATTGGTATGCAACATAAGACAAGCTGTAGACTGTCAGACTGTATCATTAAAGCATCTCTATGTCGGATTCGGTTTTAAAAGGATGTAAAATTAACTTTCAAATACAAAATATTGTATACACTGCAACAAAACATTGAAGGCAAACAAATGCGGGGTCCCATATCATGATATCCGCTACTGAAAAGGCCAAGTCCTTATACCTAAGCAACAAAAATAAGACAATATGAGATCAGGACGGTGTGTTCCAAAACCATTACAAATAACCGGTACAAAAACTATTTGTATGATCTGCCATCTGAACTATTTAACAATATCCAATTAACCAGTTAACCGGTCTTAATGTTGTTGCTATTCGGTGTATGTAGAACGTGTGCACTAATTGTATGATTTCATCAGTAGGAGCTCGCACACACTGAATCAATACAGACAAGGGACACAGTAAATACTCAGAAGTCTGGGGAATCAAGTACTGTCAGGAAATGTGACATTTAGACAAGACTCTTGTGGGTTTCTTGGCACATCAAGCTAAAAGGTCAGGCTATGATAGAGAGTCCTCGGACACACAACTGTAACTGACCTTTTCTTTTGATAGTAGGTCACAGATTGACATATGCTTCTATAGGGGCCCCACTTCATTCACTGCTGTACAAATATAATTAGTTAAGTTGCTGTGGGAGTCATTAGGTACGGTAAGTATTAAGAATAGAGAACGGGCTTCAGCAGTGTTGAATGAAGAGAAACACGATAGCTTTTTTCTTTCTTTGTAATAGGGCCGCCCGAATGACTCGGAGCAACAAAGCTTCTACCATTGCCATGGTTATCGACGTCTAAATAAATATTCAAATTCTGCGTTTTTAAAAAAAATTATTATTATTATATATATATTACCACAAAAATCCCAAATGGCCCATGAAATAAAAAATAGTAATCCAGCATTATTCATTATGCATCAACATTGATTATTATAAGTTATTCTCAGACAAGGACATTTAATCTTAGTGACAGTTTTGTGTTTCATAGCTCTTATCTAACGTTACCTGCACTGACAAGCTTGTAAGTTATAACTGCGCTAGCAAGATGTCAAAAAAGTCAAGTGTGCAGAATAACTTCCAAATTTGTGAGGATGACAACCAAAAACTTGAGTGCCAGATATGCCAAAGGAAACTAGTATATCACAAATCTACAACAAGTTAGGCAAATCAACTGAAAACTGTAACAGTTTCGCTGTCTTGCAACTGCTAACATTTTCTTTTTTCCTTTTTTGGCTGATGTTAGTGCAGCCTGCCTCATGCTAACAAAGTATAACGCTGAAGTTCGATTTTTGTTAGACTATGAAGGCTAAAACAGACCAAAATATAATGTGGGTAACACTATTTGATGCTTATAATATCTGTAGTGAAATACAATCAGGGAGTGCTTTATGAACAATGTGAATTTCATGCATGTAACATTTATCTTGGCTAAAAAAACCCTGAATGTAATCTTGGCAGCTACAAAATCAGCTCTGCCAAATAATGCACCCCCACAAAAATCAAATGCGGTAATGAATAGTTTACATATTTTCGGCCATTCAGGCTTTGAAGTATGAATTTTAAACGTCTAACACTTGGTCTGAGGAAGGAAGGAATGTAATGAAAAACGCCTGCAAAACACTCACATCCACATTCGGGCATTTTTGGATGACAATTTGAATTTAAGACATTTGAATATGACACGCATCAGATAAAACTGAGGGAGGAATCAAACGGTCCTATCAGCACACTTTATTTTATCAACTTTGAATTTGAAAACCTCATTGTAGAATAATTTTCTATAATTGTCTGATGCTGTGCCTGAAAATAAATTGATCAGGAACAGAAAAGAGTTCACTTTCAGAAATGTTCAGGTTAAGCATATCAAAAAATCTCAGTCTAATAACTAAATGCTCATAAACTATAGACTTCAGATAACTTATCATCATTGATAAACCTGACAAAGAATATTGCATCGTTTTCAAGCTGTACTTTGCTTTGAAATCATTACAATATCCAGTAGTTTTTGCTAAATCTGTGCGGGTTCCCGCGATGGGCCTACAGATCTCGGCACGCAGTCAGAACTCAGATTATGAAAAAACTGGCCTTTTTTTCATTTTCGTTTTCTAGTGGTATTATTTTTTGTTATAAAAAGCAAAAAAAAATGAAAATCAGACCATTTCATCCCCTTTTGACAATGAAAAAGAGAAACAACTTGTATTTCAATTTTATTTCTTTTATTTAAAATGAAAATCAAATAACCACTTGTTTTTTGTTTTTTAATACCTGTTTCTGACAGGAAAATTGAATGACCAAAAGATACACGGACCCTTCTGCCTCTAAATGTTGATCTTTGAAATTCTATGACTAAGTCAAAATGTGACAGGCCGATGGTATGACTAAAGCAAGACAAACACATGCTATAATTAATACAAATATTTTCAGTTAAAAAGTTTCTGCTCTCTAGCGTCTCTAATACACACAGTGACTTCCAACCTCAGACTGTGTGTTCTAATGAGTGCCACTATCTCCTGAGCAAGCACTCCTACAGCATCTCTACAAGTGTCACTTCGCCAATTTACCTTTTTATGCCTGTAACTTAGCAACCAGTCATCAGCTGGGCTACACAAGCTAACCAGCTCGAGTGAATTTCTACTTTGTGGAAATAGATGTATTAACTTTGTTACATCTATTAGCTTTGGATAGCTGAATTTGCCTCAGATTAGCTACAGGTGGTGATTAATGAAGTTTGCATCTCTGGTATAATGTGATGTGCCATTATGAGTTGTCTTTTATTGAGAGCTAGCTGGCACGTCCTGTGTGTACATCAGCCACAGCTTAGGGACAACTTGTGTCAACGTTGTCTAAAAAGCTTTTTATGAATATCAGTAATAAACTGTGAAATAACAACTACGATAGATTTGAGAATGTTTGCGGCCATGATACATTGCATGGATTTCTATTGCTTCAACAAATCTTAGAATTACTGAGAGGCTACACTTGAAGTAAACCTGTAACAGCTTGCATTCAGCTCTGTTTCACATGCATTATTATGACTAGATGTGTATTTTTATGTTACAAGCCTATTTTTTTCCACTGAAGCATATAAAAGCTCTATTTAAAATCCTTGACAAGGCATTGCATTACTTTAAATCTGTACTAATCATATTTTTTTAATTAACAATGAAGCCAATGGCTATTTGTAAAATGAAAGTGGTCACCTCTAAAAAGTGTTAAAATGTCTTTCAGCTATTTTGGTTTTAGGGCCCACAGCGTTACCATTTTACTTCACTGTCACCACTCTTGCCTGCTTCATGTTCAACAAAACCTCTCTGACAAACACAATCCATGCTACCTGCCCAGCATGTTGCTGTCAGAGAGAGCTAAAGATATTTTCCCCAAGAGTTGGTAGAAACCAAAACAGAGCTAAAAGGAGAGTGAATAAATTTGTCAGGTGGCCAGATCTCCACATGAATGCTAATGTTGCTCCTTGTCAGCTGAACATGTAAATATGCAATGGTTTGCAAACACAGTTGCCATAACAACTTCGTATGGCGTAAGTTGAAACAGAAATCATATATTTATGACCACTAACAGCAGTACTAATAGTTCTGATCCTTCCAGGACACCTACATAAATAAGTAGAATACAGACCTAAAGTAGTTGTGGTTGTGATGTGGACAGTTTTGCCCTGTGTGTGAGTATAGTTTTGTTCTGTTGGTTTCAGTCATCAAAAATTAAAGACATTTTAGTCTAGTTTTCGTCAGTGCCGTGTCAGTCTCAGTTTCATCATACATTTTTAATTTTTATGCCTTCAGTGCATTTTGAGGCTACAGTTGTCGCCATCTTTGTGTACAGTTACCATGGTTACAAGTGTCACACTGCTCTGCAGTAATACAGGCTGACTCACCTCAGTAAATCCAGATAGCATTTCCAGACTCTGTCTGTTTGAACAAAACTCCTCTCTCTAATCTAATCCAGTACAGTTGTTCTTTACTTCAGCTACCTGTGCTTTTCACTGCAGAAAAACTTTACTTAAATTACTGTTCATTTTCTGGGTTTAGTTTTAGAGGAGACACTATATCGTCGGATAAAAGCAGTACTGTGATCTTTGTTTAGCGAACATTAGGAGGATGATTTAGATGGACCTTAATCCTGGAATTTACTCACCCCTCCTGACAGCAACACTAAAGATATCTGACTGAAAGTAACATAAACGTTACCGCCATTTTCCACGGCACTTGATACTTAGCTTATCTTTTTATAAATGTCAGTGTGCTGCCTGCATGTTTTTGTAGTTTGTCTCAGCAGTTTGGTTGCTGCTCAGTGTCTAATTCTCAGTGGATTGTAAATTAATTTAATTCATAAATCTTTTTATTCCAAGAACAGGTAACGTCAGATAACATTACTGACAGACGCATATCTTTGAAAGGTGTTTCTTATCAATAGTGGTGCAAGACGTCAAGCGGCTAAATCATCCTTTGAACAGTGTAGGAAACTGTTTTACTAATGAGGAGCTACAGTGTGTGATTCCACAGATGCAGGTTGTTGAATAAGACTTAACATCCATTTGTCAGTCTTTCACATTATTATTTGGTTTCCATTTGTTGACGAAAAATGTAATACATTTCGTCATAGTTCTCGTTTTCAAAGGTCACTTTTTAATCAGTTTTGGTCTTGTTTTTGTCAGTAAAAATAGGTCCTCAACAAATATTTTTCCGCATTGTCTTCAGTCACGAAATTAACGATGATTGAGATAGACTAAAGGTAGTTACTAATTGAATGTACCACACAGAGAGTACTGTCAGCAGAACCAAGATAGACAGCACAGTTAATGAGGAGGAATGTACAGCAATATTAAATAAACATGTGCGACTGTAATGGTCACGTTGTGTACTTTAAATCCAATCTAATCAGTGAATATGAGAGTAAAAGTGAAAGTAAATGTAGATCCTTCATCTTTGAGCATTCGGCCCAGCATATAGGGCTATTTTTCTTATCCAAGATCACTTAAATACTTCACATTGTGTCTTTCCCTTGTTCACTTATCACTTGATCAAACTACCACTAATTACTTCTTCTTTCCACTATCACATCTGGCAGCCTAATTACTTGCACTGCTTTTGTGTGTTAGTTCTCTTCAAGAGGAGCACAGGTGATAAATGTACCCCTGAAGAGTGGTGTTTTATGTGACTCATTGTTGCAGTATGGAGGCAAGCATTGCAGTGAATTTGTTAATCAGTACGGATGCAAGGACTTAATAAGTAAAAGTATTTCGACACCATAATTTCAGCTTTCATAATTTCAATTTTCTATAATTGTCTGATGCTGTGCCTGAAAATAAATTGATCAGGAACAGAAAAGAGTTCACTTTCAGAAATGTTCAGGTTAAGCATATCAAAAAATCTCAGTCTAATAACTAAATGCTCATAAACTATAGACTTCAGATAACTTATCATCATTGATAAACCTGACAAAGAATATTGCATCGTTTTCAAGCTGTACTTTGCTTTGAAATCATTACAATATCCAGTAGTTTTTGCTAAATCTGTGCGGGTTCCCGCGATGGGCCTACAGATCTCGGCACGCAGTCAGAACTCAGATTATGAAAAAACTGGCCTTTTTTTCATTTTCGTTTTCTAGTGGTATTATTTTTTGTTATAAAAAGCAAAAAAAAATGAAAATCAGACCATTTCATCCCCTTTTGACAATGAAAAAGAGAAACAACTTGTATTTCAATTTTATTTCTTTTATTTAAAATGAAAATCAAATAACCACTTGTTTTTTGTTTTTTAATACCTGTTTCTGACAGGAAAATTGAATGACCAAAAGATACACGGACCCTTCTGCCTCTAAATGTTGATCTTTGAAATTCTATGACTAAGTCAAAATGTGACAGGCCGATGGTATGACTAAAGCAAGACAAACACATGCTATAATTAATACAAATATTTTCAGTTAAAAAGTTTCTGCTCTCTAGCGTCTCTAATACACACAGTGACTTCCAACCTCAGACTGTGTGTTCTAATGAGTGCCACTATCTCCTGAGCAAGCACTCCTACAGCATCTCTACAAGTGTCACTTCGCCAATTTACCTTTTTATGCCTGTAACTTAGCAACCAGTCATCAGCTGGGCTACACAAGCTAACCAGCTCGAGTGAATTTCTACTTTGTGGAAATAGATGTATTAACTTTGTTACATCTATTAGCTTTGGATAGCTGAATTTGCCTCAGATTAGCTACAGGTGGTGATTAATGAAGTTTGCATCTCTGGTATAATGTGATGTGCCATTATGAGTTGTCTTTTATTGAGAGCTAGCTGGCACGTCCTGTGTGTGCATCAGCCACAGCTTAGGGACAACTTGTGTCAACGTTGTCTAAAAAGCTTTTTATGAATATCAGTAATAAACTGTGAAATAACAACTACGATAGATTTGAGAATGTTTGAGGCCATGATACATTGCATGGATTTCTATTGCTTCAACAAATCTTAGAATTACTGAGAGGCTACACTTGAAGTAAACCTGTAACAGCTTGCATTCAGCTCTGTTTCACATGCATTATTATGACTAGATGTGTATTTTTATGTTACAAGCCTATTTTTTTCCACTGAAGCATATAAAAGCTCTATTTAAAATCCTTGACAAGGCATTGCATTACTTTAAATCTGTACTAATCATATTTTTTTAATTAACAATGAAGCCAATGGCTATTTGTAAAATGAAAGTGGTCACCTCTAAAAAGTGTTAAAATGTCTTTCAGCTATTTTGGTTTTAGGGCCTGGCGTTACCATTTTACTTCACTGTCACCACTCTTGCCTGCTTCATGTTCAACAAAACCTCTCTGACAAACACAATCCATGCTACCTGCCCAGCATGTTGCTGTCAGAGAGAGCTAAAGATATTTTCCCCAAGAGTTGGTAGAAACCAAAACAGAGCTAAAAGGAGAGTGAATAAATTTGTCAGGTGGCCAGATCTCCACATGAATGCTAATGTTGCTCCTTGTCAGCTGAACATGTAAATATGCAATGGTTTGCAAACACAGTTGCCATAACAACTTCGTATGGCGTAAGTTGAAACAGAAATCATATATTTATGACCACTAACAGCAGTACTAATAGTTCTGATCCTTCCAGGACACCTACATAAATAAGTAGAATACAGACCTAAAGTAGTTGTGGTTGTGATGTGGACAGTTTTGCCCTGTGTGTGAGTATAGTTTTGTTCTGTTGGTTTCAGTCATCAAAAATTAAAGACATTTTAGTCTAGTTTTCGTCAGTGCCGTGTCAGTCTCAGTTTCATCATACATTTTTAATTTTTATGCCTTCAGTGCATTTTGAGGCTACAGTTGTCGCCATCTTTGTGTACAGTTACCATGGTTACAAGTGTCACACTGCTCTGCAGTAATACAGGCTGACTCACCTCAGTAAATCCAGATAGCATTTCCAGACTCTGTCTGTTTGAACAAAACTCCTCTCTCTAATCTAATCCAGTACAGTTGTTCTTTACTTCAGCTACCTGTGCTTTTCACTGCAGAAAAACTTTACTTAAATTACTGTTCATTTTCTGGGTTTAGTTTTAGAGGAGACACTATATCGTCGGATAAAAGCAGTACTGTGATCTTTGTTTAGCGAACATTAGGAGGATGATTTAGATGGACCTTAATCCTGGAATTTACTCACCCCTCCTGACAGCAACACTAAAGATATCTGACTGAAAGTAACATAAACGTTACCGCCATTTTCCACGGCACTTGATACTTAGCTTATCTTTTTATAAATGTCAGTGTGCTGCCTGCATGTTTTTGTAGTTTGTCTCAGCAGTTTGGTTGCTGCTCAGTGTCTAATTCTCAGTGGATTGTAAATTAATTTAATTCATAAATCTTTTTATTCCAAGAACAGGTAACGTCAGATAACATTACTGACAGACGCATATCTTTGAAAGGTGTTTCTTATCAATAGTGGTGCAAGGCGTCAAAGCGGCTAAATCATCCTTTGAACAGTGTAGGAAACTGTTTTACTAATGAGGAGCTACAGTGTGTGATTCCACAGATGCAGGTTGTTGAATAAGACTTAACATCCATTTGTCAGTCTTTCACATTATTATTTGGTTTCCATTTGTTGACGAAAAATGTAATACATTTCGTCATAGTTCTCGTTTTCAAAGGTCACTTTTTAATCAGTTTTGGTCTTGTTTTTGTCAGTAAAAATAGGTCCTCAACAAATATTTTTCCGCATTGTCTTCAGTCACGAAATTAACGATGATTGAGATAGACTAAAGGTAGTTACTAATTGAATGTACCACACAGAGAGTACTGTCAGCAGAACCAAGATAGACAGCACAGTTAATGAGGAGGAATGTACAGCAATATTAAATAAACATGTGCGACTGTAATGGTCACGTTGTGTACTTTAAATCCAATCTAATCAGTGAATATGAGAGTAAAAGTGAAAGTAAATGTAGATCCTTCATCTTTGAGCATTCGGCCCAGCATATAGGGCTATTTTTCTTATCCAAGATCACTTAAATACTTCACATTGTGTCTTTCCCTTGTTCACTTATCACTTGATCAAACTACCACTAATTACTTCTTCTTTCCACTATCACATCTGGCAGCCTAATTACTTGCACTGCTTTTGTGTGTTAGTTCTCTTCAAGAGGAGCACAGGTGATAAATGTACCCCTGAAGAGTGGTGTTTTATGTGACTCATTGTTGCAGTATGGAGGCAAGCATTGCAGTGAATTTGTTAATCAGTACGGATGCAAGGACTTAATAAGTAAAAGTATTTCGACACCATAATTTCAGCTTCTTTAGATTTTAAGCCTTCCATGTAGTCACAGACAGCATGAGGGGCAGGGTGAATGGTTGCTGTATTGATTACTGATTTAATTCTAAATAGAGACTGACAGTTCGGGCAGCTACTGGATCGTCCAATGGCTGAGTCAGTGCCTTGTCGCTGTCACAGCTGTGCTTGCCGGTGGCAGGTTTGTTCCCCTGTCAGTTGATAAGGATATCCATCTTCAAACCTCAGGGTCCTCCCAAATGGCTAACTTTGCTGAATCCAGGCAGGGCATTTCAGGTAACCAGCCTCTCTCTGTGGATGTGATATACTTCAGGAGCATTTTTGGTGCGGGAGTGGGGAACTTGGGGGCAATGCTTTGAACTTTATCATAGCTCTTTTTTGTGTCTGATAAATCTTATGAGTTAGCCACCATTTTTAGAATCATGTCCTGGGATGTGTTCAATATGCTAATGTTTTATGAAGAAAAAAGTATGCCGTGACAGAGCTAGCAGTGTGCTATCGGGAAATCAGAGAAGTCAGATTTTAACCACTTTGTCAGCAATACTTGCCTCATCTTTACTGAAGTATTCTTGAGCAAGTTACCAATTGCTTGCACTGATGTGCTGAAGCAGACCTTCAGATCATTTTGGACAAGTAGGAAAAGAAGGTCTCTATGAGGATTGATGGAAAATATAATGTTGATGGACTATAGCGACAGTTAAGCAGGAAAACAACTTCAATCATTCTCCTCGACTCCTTAATTCACTATTCCTGCTATGCCACACCTCCTGGATTTCTTACCCACTTCCTAAATTATCCTGTCAGTTCGAAATCTAAGAGACAACTCCTTCCTGTTTAACTTTGTCCAATCAGGTAGGCCTAACACCACCAATCCTTTCACTTCCTTCATAGTAGCCAATGAACAATCACAAACCCAGTTATCAATCAAATTAAGTGCACACATTGCATGATGTCTCCAGCTCCTGATCAGGTACTGACCCCAGATAGAGTCTCTTTTCTTTATCTCTTTTATTACTCAGGTTAATTGTCATGGCCCAGATTGCAGCCTGCGATAAATTTGTCAGTTTGGGACACATATCTACATTTTTGAGGGAGGCATATTACTCAATGTCACTAAATCTACCATGGATATACAGCATGTGTGGCAAAGTAACCTATAACGATAACTGGCTTACACCTAGCTATACTGTCTCCGGGAGGCAAACACCCTCTCCACATTTAAGAGTACCTTCGTTTATGATAAAGCTTATAGTTAGGGCGGGCTCAGTCTTGGCTGAACCGTGCCCTAGTTATGTTGCTATTGGCCAAGACTGCCAGGGGACTTCCCCATGATGCACCAAGCTCCTCTCTCCTCCTCTCCCACTCCATCTGCATGCATTCATATCCAATTAGTGCATGTTTTTAACTCTACATCATGTCCATCCTACATAGTTTTGTGCTTTTGCGTCTCTCTCCTCTCTCCTCCTGTCACTTTCTACAGGTATTTCTGCCTCTAGAGCTGCAGAGTCTGGATCTGTGACTGCAAACCACCTTCTGCTCCATGATCCTGCTCAACACCGACTGCTTCAATTATCCTTATTAGTCTTGTTATTATTACTAGTATATTATTATTAATGAACTTCTCTATGTGGAACTTGCATTATGCTATGTTCACTTTCCCCCAGCTCTCTCTCAACCCCCCCCCCTCTCTCCTTCTCTCTAAATCCTACCAGTCCAGGCAGACGGCCGCCCACCATGAGCCGGATTCTGTTCAAGGTTTCTACCTGTTAAAAGGGAGTTTTTCCTTACCACTGTGGCCAAGTTTTTGCCCATGGAGGAATATTGGGTCTCTGTAAATATAACAATAAAAAGTACGGAAAGACCTGCTCTATATGAAAGTGCCCTGAGATAACCTCTATTATGATGTAGTGCTATACAAATAAAATTGACTTGACTTGAAAAGAGCTCTGATGCTACGTACTTGTACTTGCTACGTACGCCACATGTTTCGAATGGCCAGTCAGAAACTTCTGTTATGGTATCATATTGTATATATAGAAACGTGATCCAAATACCACCACATTCTGACCTGTCACCATGACTGTTATAACAATAACATGACCAGCTGATCCTTGAGCTATGTTGGAGAAGTGATCTAAAAGCTGTGCTATCTAAATAACAGTGGATGTTTGTTAGACTGCTGTATAAGAAAGGTTTTCTTCCAGCTCTGGCAGTCTCTCTGGCTGTATGTTGTATTATTAAAAAACATGAGATGCCCACTAATACAACTTGACACATTCCCACTTCTGGTGTAGACAGAAAGTTAAAAGACAAAATAACAAACATTTCCTTTCCTTTTGATTCGATCAGTGACTGTCTGAAGGGCTCAGCAGATTTTTTTTTTTGTTTGTTTGTTTTTTAGTTGTGTGTTTTTCCATTGTATATTTCCAAACCAGGTCCCTGTAGACAAGGTGAGGAGAAAGTGAGGATTCAAACTGAGAAAACACAGAACTTCCATTAAAAGCCCAAATCATTTAACACCTCAAAACACTTCACACTTTAAAAAATAAAAGGAAATGTTTGTTTACATCCTGTTAATTCTCAGAATTTTTAGTTCTTAACAGATTCAGTTCCCATGAAAAATTAATAGCTTATATACAGAATACCTTTATTTGGCACACATAACTGGCAGATTATATCACAAGACTCTTTTCTATTCTACATCCATATAAATATACAGTATATATCTCTGTAAATTCCCCAGCCACAAGTGCATGCTCTGCTTAATGTTTTATCATGGGCTTTTTCTAGCTCATGACACATAGCATGTGCTTGGGTTTGGGGATTTCACATAGTGCTGTGGCAAATACATTTTCAGCATCTCAGTGCATCTAAGAAGGGTGCCAAGAAGGATGGAAAGAAAGAAAACAAGAAAATTAAAAAACTAGGTCATTTTGTATTTGGGCCTTTTTATTTTTACTTTATATTTTATTAATTTTATTTTCATGTATCTTTTAATTTGAACTGTGCACCTGGAGGTTATTGAAACAACTGACTATTTTTCTCAAGTGCTCTTGTGAACAGACCTGAGAAAAAAGCCTGCTAAATGTGGTGTGACTGAGTTACAGGTGAGTCCCATGAAATGTTGTTAGTTTTAGGAAACTATTTAACGGTTACAGGAGGCATCTCAAACTGTTATTTTATACAGTAAGTGGGCAGTGGCGGAACTGCAGACTTTGTGTCTTGTACATGAATCTATTTGGCAGCTCGGCTGAATTCACTCTTTAATTTGGGCAAGACTCACGGCCATACACACAGAACAAAGACTGTCTGTAGCTGTAGATGGATTATACATCGTAATTTATGGACTATAATGTAATCACTGTTCATCTTGTTCCATCAAAAATACAGTATGACAGCCATGAATGATGACGTATTTAAAATTTGAAGTTTCTCTTAATTTGCCAAAGGATGCCTGCACACGAGTTGATTTATTAAGAAATTCCTTGTGATAAATGAAATGACCAAAGAATAAAAGTTGAACAATTTGGTTTAAAGAAAACAATTTGAGGTAATTTTGTGCGAATTCCAGCACGATTTTAATTAAAAACTTTTAAATTTTAATTTGAAAGTGCAAGAGGCCTATACAGCATATCGGAAATCTCTTAAAAGCACAGCTGCATCATCCATAAGGTTTCAGTAAGAGAAGGAATAAGTGTGCACATCTTCAGTTGTTTGTAATCAGGAAAGCTGTTCTATATTATTGATTATTGACATTTAAGTACATTGTGATCAGATCAAGAAAAAAGAGAAAAGAAAACTGTTTTGTTCTGCGGCAAATACCATTCTAACTCTCATTTATTGGTAAAAATAAACCAATTCTTTTAGATTTTTGATCTATGGAAACGTTATCTGCTCCACACACTATTGATCTGTAAGTGACTGCATGACTTCTTTTATTTATTTTTCTTTGCAGGATATTTAACTTAAAGCTGTATTAATCACTATTTTTACTACTACTACTATTTTTTTAACTCAAAAATTAAAAATATCAATACGTATGATGTGAGCGGTGTGACTCATAGTTTAGGACCCCCAGACCATTATCACCCAGCTCTACCGTTTCCCTCAGATCTATGGATTGTTTTAGTGTTTACTTTTTTAGCCCTTTGTTTTGGTTTTTGTACCTGCAGACTCTGCTCTTACCGACCACCTTTCTGGCAACAGAAGGCAGCTATTTTCAGCAGAAAAGCTTTGCTAAACATTCTGTACATTACTTGCCCTACACCGTCAGATAGAGTCAGCAACTAGCTGCTAAACATAGTGGAACAGTGGAACAGCAGCTGAACAACAGATGTTACCCTCAGGGAAGTGGTGGAGACCAAAACAGAGCTAAAAGTAGAGTGATAATGGACTTGTTGTCAGAAACACAAGTCCAACACAAGTTGAAGTTATTATTATTTAATGTACTATAGTTAGTAAGGGGTTGTACACTAAGTGGGCACTTTATTAAGTACACCTTTACAGCTGCTTGTTAAAGCAAATATTTAATCAGACAATGATGTGGCAGAAAAAGCATACAGACACAGTCAGTTGTTGTTCAGACCAAACATGAAACGATTGTTGGTGCCCGACAATCGTGTTGGTGCTTTGGGTTACCCCAGAAACTACTGATCTCCTGAGATTTTCACACAAAATAGTCTCTAGATAATACAGAAAATGGCACAAAAAACATCCAGTGAGCAGCAATTCTAAAATCACCTTGTTAATGAGATAGGTAGAGGAGAATGGCCAGATTTTCTCATGCTGACAGGACGGAGACAGTAATTCAAATATTCGGTTGCTCTGATGAATCTGGATTTCTGCTACAACACACGGAGGGCAGGGTCAGACTGTGGCGAAACAGCATGAATCCATTGACCCATCTTGCCTTGTGTCAATGGTTCAGGATGGTGTTGGTGGTGTTATGGTGTGGAGAATGTTTTCTTTTCTGAATGCCAAAGCCCACCTGAGTATTGTTGTTGCTTTTTCCCTTTATGGCCACAGTCTACCTATATTCCAGTGGCTACTTCCACCAGTATAACACATCTCAAGCTGGCTCCACAAACACGACAATGAGTTCAGTGCACTCCAATGGCCGCCACAGTCACCAGATCTCAATCCGATAGAGCAGGGAAAATCTACAGTTTGATGATACAGTATTATAGTGGAGAGCTACCAATTTCAGAAGACATATTCACTCCCGCTGTTACCAATTCGTCTATCTGCATTTCTGTATTATTAATATAAAATGGCTGTGGTACCCATAGCACTCATAATAGTGCCTTTAACACCTGCTGATGCATTGATAAGGAAGGAATTAATAATTCAAAGACACGTGAATACAACATAAGTACAACATGAATAGGAATAATCCACTTCTTACATCTGAACTTCTACAAAAAGCTAGTAGACTATACTTACTGAGGCTCTGACTTTTTTTTCCTCCTTTAAATCTTTTAAAAGTGACGTTTTTAATTGCACAAGCATTGGAATTGTCACTACTTCTGTGCCTTTTAATTTACAATTCTCTCTTTCTTCCTTAGGAGATAGAAGAGGCACACTGCTTTATTTCAGGGCCCCTGAATAATTGATGTGCACTGCTGTTGTGAATTGGAAAGCACCATCATAGTGGCTGCTTCAGCAAGCAAGGGAGACACGGTGCACCTTTTCAAGCTACCTTCTCCTGTCGCATGAACAGAGAGAAAGAGGGGGGAGAAGGGAAGAGGAAGGAGCAGACAAAAGAGAAAGGTACCCCCCCACCCTCAGCCCATGACCAGCGATGCCATTGACATGTTTGCCAGTATCCTGCTGCAGGTTAGAAAGGAGATGTGACGGAGAGAGCAGAAAAACAAAGACAAGAACAACTTCTTTTTTTCCACCTGAGTTCCTCTGATGGTGTTTGTTCATTTCTCCAAGCTGCTCTTGACTGCTGCTCTTGATGTTCCTGGTGCAAGTATATCATGTTTAAATGCTTAGAGCTGTTTCGACTAGTGGGAGGCCTCAGACTAAGAGGGAGATTAAAGTGGCAATCACTGCTAGGCTGAGGAAGTGGCGAGCGGGAATTTCCATTTTTCAACTTCTCATCATTCAATATTTTTCACAGGTCAATTCATCTAAGAGCCCTCGCCCTCTTTGAGGAGGGGAGGAAAGCATTTGGTTCATGGCGGTTCTAAAGACGAGCCTGTGTGTGTGTGTGTGTGCGTGCATGTGTGGATTCGTGAGTGTGTGTGCATTCAAAACATAGGATGCCAATGCATACTGTTTGCGCACATGAAGGTACACAAATGTGCTACTGATCATTGAAAGAAGCAGCAAAATGTGTCGAGCTTGGGGGAAAGCAAGGAAAGTGGCAAAGGAAAAGGCAAAGGAAAGACGAAGAAAAAAAACCTGCATCTTTGAAATCTGCTCCTGCTATTCATATAAAACCATAAATATTAACAGCAACTGCGCTGCCAAAAAGCTTTTAAAGAGCCAGACACTGAAACGTGGCAGGGACTCCACTGAAACATTTTGTTGTCGACTCGCGATGCTTTTAGGTGATTTGGACAGATGCTGACAGAAGCTATCACAATCATGAACTTTGAAAAAGGGAAATCTGCTCGGTTGTCCTCAGTCAACTGTCTTTAGATACTAATATATTAACAATAACTGACAATATAGTGAGAAACACACAAGTTTGAGATTAGTGTGCACCCACTCACCACTCTCCTCTCCTTTCAAGATCCAAGCTTGAATTCAGCTGGTGTTGGTGGTGTTTATGGTTTTTATTGTAATACTGTATACTGGCAAAAAGTGTTGAGCAGTTATATTAGCATTAGTACAGAACTGCATACCAAGTTTTGGTTTAACTGGTCACAGGTGGTAGTGAAGACATTGCTTCATTTTAAGGGGTCACAAGCCAGAAAGGTTTGGAGCCAATGGCCTGGACAAGAACTGTTGCCACCTGCAAATGACTGAAACCACGCTTACTAGGAAAAGCAGGCATGGATGTTTTAGTCAAATGAACATCAACAACTAATGCCAGATCTGAGGTAAACAAGGCTGTAATGTCATTAAATTATATTCTCTGGAGCAGTTCAGTTAATAAAAAGACTTTCCAGATAAACAATGGCCTCATTTCACGGTTGTACTCTAAAGACAGAAATCAAACCACATGTCTGGAAAAACATCCTCATCTTTGTCACATATGCTAACTTGTTCCTCCTGTATTCTTAACTCAAAAAGCTGACAGTGTACAGTGGAAAAAACATAATTCACCACCACAGGTTGATCAAAGAGTACTTCCTGTTTTATTCATTGCAAAATCAGCAGCCAAAGCTGTCATTATATACAAAATTACTTTTTGTTTGCTCTGGCAGAGATTTTTGTCTAGACATTGATTACTAGTCACTGCTGGTGCAAACGTTGGACGAGTAAGTGAATGATAGCAATGTTGTCACTGCATCTTCCTGATATTGTCTCACCATTTAATATTAAGATTATGCATCCTACTACAGATCAGAACACAGTTTTGTCAGCTACTGCAAACCACCTCCCCAGTCTGACAGGCTGCTACTGTGACAAAGTCAAACTATCCAAAATCAGTGTTTGATTGTGGGATTCATAGATTCAGGATGTGAAATTGCATTGAGAGAACGTTCATCTTTGGCACATTACTCACAATCTGCACAGACAGACAGTGACAGGAACTCAAACTCTTTGAACAAATGTTTTGTTTCTGCCAGGAAGAGCTTTCTGTTCCTCCAGCATCTCACTGGTCTTATACTGTACTGTCTCCACTCTCCGTGTCACTAAACAGAGCTTGCTAATTATTGTGGAAAGACGGTAGGTGTCAAGCCACACAGAAGATCTGGCATGGTCCCTTTCCGCCTCACCGTCCTGAGCTTCCTTAATTAAGCTTGTGTAATTAACTGCTTTGGATTATACCTCTGATCTACCTTTAATTTATTTTATTCGGTCAGGGCACTTAAATGTATGGTCATACTGTTCTTAATATATCCAACTAAGAACAATTCTCCTTATCTATGCATACTATACTGGGTGCAGTTGGATTTTGAATCATTGCTGAAACTATTCCTTCAATCCAAAACTTTTTTTGGCATGTAAATGTATTCTGATTTGGAGCAACGTATTAACCAGTTTGCACCACTTTACTTTCCATTTCCCCTTGCATTACTGATTTTAATATAGTTTTTGATAACAAAGCTCTGTGAAAGTGCACAACAGGGATTTTATTGTGGTGGAAAAGAGATGGATTCATTTTCTCAGGCAGTTGAAGGATCAGTCTTAATTATCTCAGGTTCTGGCCTTTGATCTGATTCCAGACCATATCTCCTGGTGCCTCAGGTGTCTTTACACATCATATTGAGTTTATTCGAGGTATGTGACTGTCTGCTTTTGGATAGTCCTGATAAAGACATAAGTGATATTTAAATGAGAACAACCTCTGAAACTGGTTGTTGGTTTTCAGCGTGTCCAAGGGAATTTAGGGTTATTTGCAGACTACTGGTATGGTCTAGCCTTTATATAACAAGAGAACCATATCAGCCCCTGGGCATTAATTTGATATTAATGATTCCCAGTTCAGCAATGCAAGGGCCAAATGGTTGTATTTGAGTAATAGATTGTCTTTATGCCAAAAAGCACACAATGGTAATTTAATGCAAATGAGGTAGAAATACATGGGATTAATGTATGAGGCTCCTGCTCCCTGCCACAATATTTGACTGTACTGAAGTGAGTCATGTTTTATGCCCCTGTGCCTCTCTTTTGAGCCAAAAGCGTAGCTACAGTGTTAACACTGAGTGAAGTGACTTGGCTTTTGTTTCTACATACCCAGCACATGTCAAACAAAATACAACTAGGGCACTGGGGGGAAAGAACATTTTGTGGCCATCAGTCTGCAGTAATACCGTAACACTTTTAGCACATACAGTAGCTTCTCACTGTGTTCAGTTGCCCTACACTGCCATACTTTGTCAGATAAGAACCTCCTCTGGTAGGACATTGCTGCTTTTAAAGTCAAGATTAGGCCCAATTTACCAACACACCTTGCCATATCATGTTAGAAAGCTCCATTGCAACTATAACCAAATCTAAGTTTGTGTTGGCTTTTGGCTGAAGCCCGGGCCCACCTCTTAGCTCCCTCCAATCATGTTTAAACAATGTCTACGACTTTATAATGAAGCATGATGAAGCCTAAGTAATGAGGTGGTGGTGAAAGGCCCTTGTATAGCTTTTCCCAAGCCCTTTAGCACAGAGCCCTGACCTTTTTAACTAGCAGAATTAATTGGGACGGGCTAACCTTTTAGAGGCTAGCTGTGACGTAAGACCAGCGTTCCCGGGTCGCCTCATTATACCACAGCAGCTTTGGAGTGTGAGTGCTCCTTTTCCCCTATAGTTTGGGGACACACAGCAACCAGTCAGTGGCTGAGATGGGGAATAAATTTCAGGTCAGTCCAACTGAGCCCGATGCTCTAAGCCTGGTCTTTTAGGCTCTCCAGTCGAAGGGGTAAGCTACTGTTCCCTCTTGAGGAGTGAGAGTCTGTATTATAGTGCACAATTCATTTCATGGGATGCAGCAGTACTGCAACAGAGCCGTCATTTCTCGAAGACATTTATTGAATAGTTCCATATTGAACTCAATTATCATGGTTCTGGAAAGCTTCAAATGTGGTAAGTGGAGTCCCAAACACCCACAACTAAGCAATTAACCCATTGTTAACTTATACAGAATTTTCTGAAGGCACACACACAAAATGACAAAAAGGAGTGCAGACATTATGGGTATTATTTACCCATAGAGAGGGTAAAAAGGAATGGAAAAACCCAAACATGTTATTTTAAGAATATTCAACAAATATGCAAGAATGCACAGTATGAAACCACAGCCTCTACTGTAAGCCACTGAGGCCAGTTAATATTGGATTATCTTTACAAAACTGGCTGACGTGTTGATTTGGTCCTGAACTGTTGTGGTAGGAACAATTGACTGATATTAGAGAACAAACCAAACAGGTTTGCGGCTAACGTCAAGCATAGATGGAGTACAGGAAAAGGAGCCATCCACCAGACAATCCCTGACACCGTTCACGATGCAGCAACCATTCTCAATCCCCATTCCATGCACCATTATACATGCTAACAGTTCAAATGTTGGAAGAAAACAACTCAGTCATAGTATGTGTAGAGTTGGATTGAAATATGTGTCATCTTGTTTATGTTTCTGTTTGAAGAATTATGAAGAAAGATTGGCCAGGATAATAATACATGAATTGTATAGTATGATTTGTTAAGGATCTTTTTTTCACGATTTAGCCTAGATTTCTCTAGAATTTGCTTCATGCATTTCTGTCAGGATGTTAATGGTGGGGACGTGAGCACAAATCCCAGTAATTGCACACAGTGCATGATCATTATTGGCACTGGATCCCGCCTTTCCAACCACTAAACCACACAAAAGTTCCCTGCAAGTCTAAATACGAAATTAGTAAAAAACATGTTAAGCCCTGACATCACAAAAGTAGTCCTATTCTTGGAAATGTCACATTGTATTAGAAATATTTTTGTATAAAACTACAGCATATAGCATTCACATTCTTGAAAATGAGTGAGTCGCGTCCTCAGAGGATGCTGGTCTTTGCCAACACGGTCCCTTGTCAACTATTCTGTTTGTGATTTCTGAGGCCACTCCAAAAAAATGTTGGATTTCCCCCTTCAGGTTGGGAACAAGTTGCTCCCTGAGTGAAAGAGTTGGAATATATTGGGTTATTGTCCACAAGTGAGGGTAAATTCAACTAGCTGAGCTGGGCGTTGTACCTGACTGGCGAAAAATAATGGTTCCAACCCTCACCTATGGTTGTGACTTTAAAGTGGTAACTTAAATAATGAGATTATGGTTACTAGTGACCAAAATGGGTATACTTCGCTGGGTGTCTGAGTTCACTCAGAGTGAGGAGCACAAGCATCCAGAAGGAGCTTGGAGTAGAAGTGCTGCACCTTCACATTGAAAGGAATCAGTTAGGGTGGTCTGGGACCAGAATCGAATTCCTTTTGAAAGCAAAACAAAATTATGACCTAACAAGAACAGAAGATGCAATGTTGTTTTGTCCTTTCAGCATGTCACACTGAGAGGAACAAGTAAATATTTCTGCTGTCTAGTAGGAAAGAAAAGCCACCTGTATAAGATCTTGTATTGCATCAGACTGCTTTGCACAGACTGAACTGACATGAATATTTTCAACACAACCCTTGCAAATCTGGTCTGTGATTTCAGCTCGTTCAGCTAAGTGGATCAGGGCTGAAAATTAGCCTACTGGTTCACTGGCCAGAATGGCTACTAGTATAAGAGGTTACTAACAACTCCAAATGGCCTCTCGCCAAATTATTAGTTTTCATTTTTTAATAAATCAGATTACTAGTTACTGCATCAGTTTTAACATTTAATAACATTTGATTTTACAGGTATTGGTAATTGCAATTTCAGCTAGAGCAGTATAGATATCTACATGTAGTATTAACAAGCAAGGTATGTCTACATGTTCCCTTTTGTTTTCTAATCTGAGTTACTGAGTTTGTAACGACTAAAATTTAACCTACATGCAGGTTATTTGAGAAACCAGGTCAAAAACATAATTCTCTAGTCATAAAGTAGTTAGGTCAGTTATTATGATATAACAACAGAGATCCTTTTTTCCCTGAATCACCCCACACCTGTACAACAGAGCAGTGCACATAGGTTATATTGTCTGCACTGATCAATTCCACTGAGAGCACGTCAACCAAAAAAATGGACATCTGCTTTGTCTAGCGGCCAAGCATGTTGAAGTTGGACTGGAGCTTGTCCAGAGTTAGGTACTGTGTGCTGAACATCTATTTTTATATTTTGCACGACATTTAATGTTGGTATGCCAGTCAGTGGTTTGTTTTTGACCCAGAAAAAGAACAGTTCAGCTATAGTCAGGAGTGCAAAGTCAACAACACTGACAAAACATTTGTTCTATGGAACTTTCTGACTCACTTTCCTTTATAATGTACCAGTTTAGTTGCATTGCAATTAAAAGATACATTAATAGATAAATTATAGACAGATATATTATAGACAGATAAAGATTTGTTGAATTATGTTATTGATTTTTGTAAAGATTTCTGTTATTTTTATATCACTTAATGTGCTTTAATGCCTGCGGTGACTCATAGTCTGGTTTATTTGAAACTGTTCAGTTAGTGGAAATTCAAAGTGGATGGTAACTTCAAATTCTTGTTGTCATTTTAGTTGTTGATCCAAGTTAATTTCCAGCCATGGCTACTGTGCCTGATTCGCTTAGAGAGGAGGTGAAATCGTAGATGTTTTTTAAGACATTTAATTTTCTGTGTTACATCTTGAGGGGACCTTTTCCAAAGTATTTTAACAAGAAGTTTATTCCTGTTATAAGCTATAAAGTTATTGTTTGCAATCTTTGTATATTTGAATAGGTTCCTACATTTGACATGAGGCTGAGATAACTACATACATATTTAGAGGATATCTTGGACACAAAAAAGAAGTATATTTACCTTACTGTGAAGTGTCACTGGGCCAGCATCAGTTACTTGCATTGCATGCCAAACGTCAATAACGTTATTAACTCTGAATATCTGAAATGTAATTTTTTTGTGTTTGCTATTTCTATATTTGTATTTATTTATTGAAAACAATAAGGTTAAAGTTTTTTACAATTGTGTGCAGTTGTTGCCATTTGTCTTTATCTTAATATAATCCATATATAATACGCCTGAGGCTGACAAGATGGTACTTGCATAGTCCCTTCAAAACACATACAGTAACACTTTACGCAACCTTCTAACCAACCAGTAATTCCTTTAAAATTGCTGTGATTAATATTTTCACATTAACAACGGATCAAATACCTATGTATAATGTTAAAGGGGCACTCATAGTGACAAACCCATGGAAAATTAGTATCTGACTCTGCAGTCACCCCTAAGCTCTATGGCGCAATATACGGTATTTTAGCTCATTATTTTCCTTTTATGGCCCCCAACTGAACTGCTGAAAGTTGTTTTTAACAAAAAAAAGCTCAGATAACCCTCTGTTCACTACCTGAAAATGGCAGACAAAGTTAGCAGCCAGCTGGTGAGCATAGTGACGCATTTAGCAGAAAGCCACTAAAACCGTGCTAAAAGCTATTGGACTTACATTTTTCAGGTGGCCAGAGACATACCTCCAAATTAATGCTGATATTGCTCTCTGTTTTTTGAATGTGTAAATAAGCAACTGTTTGCTATTATGTTACATATCAACTTTATAAGGTGATAGTATGGATAGTAAAAAAATCAATCAATGCAGGTATAAAGTTTACAACTGTAAATAGTGGTCATGCTTGCACAGTTTAGAGCATTTACATTTACATTTACTCATTTGGCAGACGCTTTTATTCAAAGCAACTTACAAGTGAGGGACAACACTACAGCTTCAGTACAGTCGGAGACCGTAAAGTAAGTACTATATCCATTCAAAAGACAAAGTGCAAGGAGATCAGGTAAAGAAGTGCACAGTTAGTTAGGCATGTTAGGGTGTTAGAGGTGTTAGGAAAGGAGCTTCTCGCGGAAGAGATGAGTCTTCAAGAGTTTCTTGACAATAGAAATAACCATGGCCTGTACCAAGAGCCTGGTGGCATACCGAGTCAGGTTAGGCCTAATTTTTCATAATGTTGTGAGCGGCCCACCTGGGAGACAGAGACAACGGTCAGAGAAGGATAGCTGATCATTAAACATGACACCCCGTTTTATTGCGACCTTGGTTGGGGTGGTGGTTTGAGAATACATACTTGTCTGTCATGTCGAAGATGCAACTAAAGGGCAATATCAAACAGAAATAAGCTTATGAAGTAAATCTGACACTGAATGTTTACATCCTAACCCAAGAGCTCTGAAATGTGCTCTTTCTTTCCAGACACAATACAAATTTGCTAAATTTAAGTAGTTTAAAAATTCAAGGAGATTATGAGTGCTAGAGGATTTCATCCCACTTATCTACCTGTTAGAGAAAGTGGTTTCAGACTTTCAGTGGCAGAAACTGTCAAAAATAACCACAATCTTGTAGTCAGTCTTATCCTGAGTCAAATAATGTACAGAGCCTTCACTGAATACAAACTGCTTTCACCTGCTGATGCATTGAAGATGTTTGGGTAGCACTTGCCAGAAAGACAGACAACATTCTTTAGCAAGTCAAGTGTAGCTCTGGGCTGTATATTGTGTATTGCACTTGTCTTACTTACTATGAGAAATGACAATTACCTTTTTAATATTATTTAACATTCATGGAAACAGTTTTATTTGCCAGTCTAATCCCCATAATAGCATTCATGTATTGTGTGAGCTGCATTCTTTTCTAAGAAAGAAACACAAAAACACACACAAAAAAAAAAGCATACCTCACAGTGCACTTGGGACAGCACTTAAGCACAAGCTGTACTTTCAATGAACGATCCAACTACATGCAGTTTCTTTTTTTCCTTTTCTTTTTTTTGACAGTTTCGCTTCGGTAGCAATTTCCTTGTCCCTGGCAGCCAGTAAAATGGCAGTCTGCGTTAACAGTGTGATGTTTAGTTCACAGGGTATTAACCAGGCTTATCCCTGCAGGGTCTGATGAGCTCTTTATCCCTACTAACCTGCCTCGTGATTTTTTTTTTCTTTTCGAGGGCAGCTCCTGTTTCAAGAAGACGACCTGTGAAAAGGCTAAACCAACAGTAATGGTATCAAATACAAACATGCATTTAGCTAAATATGGGAAAGGCTGCAGATGAAATGAAAAGTTCAAGCTCTCAAAAAGGTGGCTGATAGGTGGATGTTCACTGAGTTCCTCTCAGCATGTGAATGAATTCTTTCTCTGCATGTGCTTATTACTTTATTAGATGATTGATGCATGATTCACCCTGGAACAGCAGTATTTATGGGGTGAATTCAGCCTGACTAAATAACTGCACAGTAGATATTATCTTTCCAAACAGAGAAAAAGCTCACTTTTTTGCATCCTTGTTAAGACCTAATGGGTATTTTTCATTTGTAATTACATCCTCAAATGGCACACTGACATCCTTGCCATCACTAAATTCCAAGCACCACCCAAATATTCGAATCAATCGACCCTCAAATTGTATGCCAGCTTTTGTCAGTACATTTCAGCTTGAAGAAAAATAAAAAAGTACAATTCTACTTTATATGCTAAAGATTTAGTCTAGGTAAGAATGCCTTATCTATATGCAAATTATAAGTTATCAACTTCAATAACTGTTGAACGAGGTGTCTCCAAACATGCTATTGGCTTCATTTGTCAGGCTGCCAGGGTGGCCCAGTTTTTAATGCAAAGCGTTCAATCTTGAGGGAGATGGCAGCAAACACAGACAAATAGTCCATGGAAAAAGGAGAGGATAGTTAAGAGCACAGAACACCAGTGATGATAATGAGCCTTGTTTGTGTTGCCCACTTCATCTTTATAGCAAATGATAAACCAAGTAGTCAAAAGCAAATGAAAAACACCTCTGTAATGCTAATTGAAACAATTTCCATGCGCAGCAAGGGGAATTGTGCAGTTTTAGAAAAAAGAGGAAGTTTGCCCTCGAGAAGATACTGATGCTGTCTAACAACCATCTGGAAAGAAAAGGGTGGCAGAAATAATTCAAAAAAAATAGCTGACATTTTTCTTTACATATAGTTGGCCCAATTCATTTCTACAGAAGTTATTCTGTACGGCCCCAGGCAGCTCCTTTCATAAGGCTTACTGGTGGCACAAAAAGGCAATGGCATCACAGAGCTTGGAGTTAAATTATGGAAATCACACTGGTACTTAATTTCTTTTCAAATGGCATCATCAGGGCTGACACTGAAGCTGGCTGGAGGCATGTGTGTTTGGTGAATCACTGGATGTGGGTGGAAAGATTGATGGAGATAGGGAGACCCACCCAAAAGGTCAATGTTTTAAATAGGAAATCTACAATGAATAAATAACAAACACATTCCCTCCCTTCATCTCCTGTTTTTCTATCAATACATATACAGTACTGTGTTAATGTATTAGGCACTAAAAGTAAGAATGAATTTGGGACAAATCAGACACCTTCTGGCTGGTATTGAGCGATAGATAAGAATCTAAACATCTGAAGTGTCTAAAACTTTTGCACAGTACTGTATGCATTCTTGAACAATGCAACAATAAACGGCAACACAGCCCCAATTACAAAAGGAGCAAGACCGTGGCAGCAACCTTTCGCTCTTAATGTTTGCGTTTTTACCATATATACAGTTAGGTACATAAGTAATTGGACAGTGACACAATTTTCATAATTTTGCCGGGTATAGCCTGTTCCCTCATTATTTCATGACAAATGAAGCAGATAAAAGGTCTGGAGTTGATTCCAAGTGTTGTTTTTACATTTGGTAGCTGTTAATGGGAACTCTCAATATACGTCCAAAGAGGTGTTGATGCAGTCATTAGGCTGAAAAAACAAAACAAACCTATTAGACAGTTGGCAGAAACTTTAGGAGTTTCCAAATAAACTATTTGCTTGCTATTACATTCTTAAAACAAAGGAATGCACTGGTGAGCTCAGCAACATCAAAAGGCCTGGAAGACCATGGAAGACAACTAAATTGGATGTACACAGAATTTTGTTTCCTTTGTGAAGAAAAACCCTTTCACAACATCTGGTCAGGTCAAGAACTTTGAAGAGGTAGACGCATCACTGTCAAAATCTACAATCAAAATACACCTTCATGAATGTAAATACAGAGGGTTTACCACAAGATGCAAACCACTGGTAACAGTCAAGAACAGAAAGGCCAGATTAGGCTTTGACAGAAAACATCTAAAAACTCCTACCCAGTTCTGGAGCCAGATTTTTTGGACAGATGAAACCAAGATTAACTTGTAACAGAATGACGAGAAGAGAAGAGTATGGAGAAGGAAAGGAACGGCTCATGATCCAAAGCATACCGCATCATCTCTCAAACATGGCGGAGGCAGTGTTACGGCATGGGCATATATGGCTGCCAATGGAACTGGGTCACTGGTGTTTATTGATGAAGTGACTGCTAAAAGAAGTAGCAGGATGAATTCTGAAGCAATAGATCTATACTATATGCTCAGATTCAGCCAAATGCTGCAAAATTGATAAGAGGGTGCTTCACAATACAGATGAATAATGACCCAAAAGATACTGCAAAAGCAACCCAAGAGCTTCTCAAGGCAAAGAAATGGAATATTCTTCAAAGGCCAAGTCAGTCACCTGACCTCAACCCAACTGAACATGCTTTTCACTTGCTGAAGACAAAACTAAGGAGCAGAAAGACCCAGAAAATGAGCAGCAACTGAAGGCGGCTGCAGTAAAGGACTGGCAAAGCATTTAAAGGAAGGAAACTCATTGTTTGGTGATTTCCATGGGTTCCAGACAACAGGCAGCCATTGACTGGAAAAGATTTTTATCCAAGTATTAAAAATACTCCTGATATTTATGATTATTTATGATTATTATTTACTTCTGTATGTGTGCTGACATTTGTTGCATTGTTGTATTTGGAGCACATTTCTTAACGTCTCGTTTTCATTATTGTATGTGCTGCATTCCTTGCCTTGGGGTGCATTCCCTCAGTGTTTGTACTTTTGCTCTTAGTTGTTTTCTGAAGAAATGACTAGGTTCTGGATTAAATAAAAACAGGTAAATATTAAAAATACAGACACAATCTACATTCCTCTTGATGTTGTTTTTATTGAACTACAAAAGCTTTAACAAAATTTTCCATGATACATAAGCAGTATTTCCACCTTGAAATGGGCTCCCTTTGTAACATCCTATCCCCTTGTCTTGGACATAAAGGTTCAGTGTGAGGGTGTAGGGAATGGGTTGCCAACATACACCTGCTGAGAAGAGCCTGGCTGTCTATTCTTCCATCTGTCTGCTTGCAGAAGCTCCATCCATAACGGAAAATTGTCACGGAAATCTAAAAAGGAAAGAGTCTCTTTTTCTCCAGCCTCTTTGAATGCCAGGCAATTGCATACATCTAGTACACTTGAAGGCAAAACTGATGAGATCCAATGAGTCTCAGGCAGATGATTTGAGTCTTAAAAGCCCTAAGAGCTATAGTCCTTATCGGGTCCTCCTTCCCTCAACAGGCGGCAACTGTATGAACGTCTCCTCCAATCACCTTTGCTGTGAACGCTCTTATCTCCACTCCACTGCATACCTTCCCCCTTTGCTCACAAAATTGAGCCACAGTTCACTAGGCTGCATGTCAAAGGTTCCATCCCAAAATGTGGTATGTGATATGTCCATTGGAAGAAGAGGTTCTTGATATTTTTCCCATTAGCACATATGATTGCATCCCCTAAAAATATATTACTGCTATGTTCGTAAAGGTCAGGGGATGGCTGATGACATAAGTAATGTTCCAAAATAACTTCATTCAATTTGTAACAGAAGGGACATTTCACATTGTAATCATCTCCTTTTAACCTCTTTAATATAATCACTGATACCCGTGGACTTTTGCCATTAAATGGCCCTTCAGAAATGTTGTAAGAGCTCAAATCCCCAACAAAAATCAATAGCATGAGGAAGATTAATGCTTCAAAGTATTGCACAGGCTTAAACAATAATTTTGTTTCAGTTGAGTACTGGCTTAAATTCCCTGCCTGCCTCCTGCAAGGGTTATTAACA
This sequence comes from Xiphias gladius, assembly GCF_016859285.1. Classification (NCBI taxonomy): domain Eukaryota; kingdom Metazoa; phylum Chordata; class Actinopteri; order Istiophoriformes; family Xiphiidae; genus Xiphias; species Xiphias gladius. The sequence continues at coordinate 30,137,103 of NC_053414.1, read as the reverse complement.
AAGACAGTGTTTATCATGGTGTTGGGCTTTCTGGAAAATAAAACACAGGGAGAAATGTGTTTGTTCTTATAGCAGTGTAACACACTATATCACTGTTATTGAGTATGTGCAAAGAGGGCAGAAAAAGAGTGGCCACACTGGTGCATTTGTTTGACATGATAACACATTTTAAACACATACTGCAAATGTGTCGGCATAAACCTTATACCTACAGACATGCACAGCTCAGAGTAGAAAGGATATGAAGTCACATCATAAGACACATAAAGCTGCACTCTTCTTATTCTGTGTCATTTCTGTTGTTTCTTCAACAGTCCCACAGAAAACCCTTCTCACAGGTATTTGTTTCTCTGTGCTAGGTTAGAAAACATAGGTAGCAGACATATGTTAGCTTTAGGCAGCAGAAAGAATGAACTGTACAATGCTGTGTGTCAAAATGTCAGTTTTTTGAGTAAGCATTGTAGCTTACTGTACTGCAACACCGGAAAGTGCTCCAGTTTCCTTCCAACAATGAAACATACTGTATGTTGAAATAAGTTTGGCCAATAAAATGATTTGACAGTCAATGCCCTGATAATGATATAGTTCCGAAGCCACAGTCTGGACTTAATGAGCACCCCAGCTAATGAATCATACCATATAATTACTGTAGCACAATCAAGTGAAGTGAAGCAAAGCCAGAACTTCCGGGTTCTGTTCCAGAGGGAAGAAAACCTCATTCAAAATCCCATTGACATTTGTAACTACACTAATAACTAAACGTCCAGCCTCAGAACAGAACCTTTCTCAACATTATGTGGCTTGCTTCATGTTTCTAGTTAAGAATGGTAGATTTTTGAAAAATGTTCTAATATTTTTGTTTATTTAATATTTCTCTGTTTGTTCGTCTTGTTTTAAGACCTGTGGGTCGAAACATATCAACTCAACAAAAGAGGCTGTCCAGGAGTGTCTCAAGGAGTCAGAGATTACAAGCTATAATACAAATTACATTTCCATGGGAGCTGTAGTTTTTCCTGTGCTCACAAAATGATCATTGTTTATCTGTTAAAATGATGAAGGCTTCAGTTTCTAACAGCAAGTGCTGTAGTGCAGCTGATTTCTCATAGATTGCATTGAGTTGCAGAAGCAAGTGGAACAGAGTCTGGGACAGTAGCGTGGGAGCTGCAGAGAATTGTGGGCCTCCACACACCCTCACCCCTATTGTTAGAGGAAGAGGACAAGGAGAAATGAATAAATTACAGACCTCAGCTACATTCTTTGGAAGTGATAACAAAGTTAGCAGCTGAAAACCAAACACACACTTCCTACTAAGATATTGATTTGCCTACTAGACACACGACAAGCTAACAGTCAAGTGCAGCTTTATATGATCGCTGGTGTTAGCTATTCAGTCCAAATCACATTTGATACTTTTATATAATTGAGTTCAAGATGAGTCATCAAACATATTTTACAAGGAAAAAAAATAAGTTATTTTGATGGAAAAATACCAAAAAATTTGATTTGATACATACTGAGCATGGAACAAGAGGTAAATTAATAATTAACACTGGGACACAGGATTAGAACCTGGAAAAAGTATTTTTCATTCCTCTTTGTTTTAGGCTTAAGCACTAGGTGTCATATCCATCCACCGCACTCCATATTTACTCTGCTTGTATGGTCAACTCTAGACAGTAGACATACTTGATATGCAGATAAAGGAAAGTTTGCAATCCTCAGTGTGTGCCCTGTCCTGATAGATTGCAGTGTCGTTACAATACTTACATTGCAATTTTGAAAAGTATTTCATATTAATAGAATTTTGAATACAAAGGAGTGGGGAATCCATACTGCAGGAAAATGAGCAGTTTCAAATTTTCACTGTTGATATTTGAAGTTGAGGCTCTTAGCACACATTCAAGCAGGAAGACAATTATCACTCTAATTCATCATCATTTGGGCTGCAAAGCCAGTCATGATTATCCAGTGATGAAGGATCGTAATATTATCCAGGCAAATTCACTGGACTTTGTTAGTGAGCTTGCCTTTATTCCAGTTCTTAGCTGAGGGATTAATGAAACCACCTTCCCTGTGAAATTTCTCTGCCCTTTCCTGCAACCTAAGTCATTTTGCTGCTTCACCCATCCACCACCCCAAGCCACCAGCATCAGTTTCCCATCTATAGTTCCCCGGAGGGGATCTCCAATTGACTGCAATTTATTGAGGCCTATCCCTATAAATCTATCTAACTGATGGGTCCATCGTCTTTTTTTATAAATAAAGCTCCTGCAAGACGTTGTCTCTCTACAGATTAAACTACACTTTTGACAGTACAGTTCTACTTTACTATGCCTACATAGTTTAAATCTTAGAAGCCTAAAACAAATGAGGTACAACAAAAGTTACAGTTAAAGTCAAATGCAAAAAGAAAAGAGGAACATGAGGAAGAAACAAAATGCAGAGTGATGCACCCCCTCAGAGCTTCTTTTTACAACAACAACCTGAAGCCCACATGCAGCAGCACAAAAGAATGGTTGAAAAGGAAAAGATGGACTGTTTTAAACAGGCCATCAATGAGTCCTGACCTGAATCTCATTGAAAACCTTTGGAGGGAGTTGAAATCTGCCATTGCAAACGGGACTCATGCAAACCTAAAAGAGCTTGAACACATATCAATGGAAGAGCAGCAGAAACTACCAGCAGACAGGTGCAAGAAGCTTCTAGATGTCTACAAGAACCGTTCAGAGGCTGCCATTGTTGCCAAATATTAGTGAGGGCTGCCAAAACTTGTGTCTGGGCTACATTTTGTGTTTGTATTATTTCACTATTATATAAGTTTCATCTTGTTTTTTTTCTTTTATTCAGTATCTATTTCTGAAGATATTCTAAATTCTGTATTTAAAATTCAGGGGTGTCAATAATATCAACCATGACTTTATTCATCTGTCAGCCTCTTTAACAAAATGTAATCCCAAATTTAACCTAAGTTTTAGTCAGTGCACAGAAAGTCACCTTCACGTGAAAATCTCAGACATACAATTCAATAATTATGGAGAATTAAATTTCCCATAATTAATGAATATGAGAGGGAATAGAGGTATTTAACTTTAGTTAAGTTTAGCATAGACACTGGAAACAAGGGGAAACAGCTAGCGTGCCTCCGTCCAAAGGTAGGTCCCCCAAAACCACCAACTTTCCCTTTTCCACCTTTTATTTTGTAAACATTAAACAAATGAGATATAATACATGAATTACCGAAGCTGAAAGGTAGATTTTTTTTGTTTTTCCTCTGGACGGAGTAGTGCTAGCTGTTTCCCACTGTCCCCAGTCTTTATTCTAGTGTATTCAACCCACTACACTAGCTTCATAGTTAGTCCACAAACTTCGGAGTGGTATCCATCTTTTCTAATCATCTTTCTAATCTAATTCTCAGCAAGAAAACGCACCAGCATACTCCTCAAAATATACAATTCTTTTTAAATGGATCTCTATCAGTTTTTTTTCTTGTCATTTAGATTCTAGCAGTTCTTTAACAGAAGTTGATCTGGAAATGAGCAACTGCTTATAAACTTAACAGTTATATAACTACTGCATGAATTCTTCTTTTTTTCTTTATCTTAACTCAAAAAAAGAAACCAAAATAAATGAGTGGCCCCTTAATATATATAATTTCTCAAACCTCTTCCCAGGGAAAATGATTAGGAAAGGATTGTGACATGATGGGATCCATAAAATACAGCATTACCAAGAAAGTATTATTATTATTAGGAGTAGTAGTAGATAGTAGATATCCTAAGGAAAATATTTAACTGAGGGTCATTCCATGGTTTAAAGTTGAAGCAAGAAATCTTTAAACTGACTGAGGTTATAAGAGGATGTCATTGAGGAAAGGCCAGTATTGTCCATTAACAAAGAGATAAGAGGGCATTATTGTGTTTTCTCTAAATCTCGAGACCTCTACACACAATCACACATAACCACACACACACACAATGATGCACACACGCACCTATTCACCGACAACCAAGGGCATGAAATCAATCTCAATATTCATACGTAGCTTGGATGAGTTCAATACTCAGAGTAAACGTGCGCCCTGAGAGATACCATCAAAGTGATGCTCACATGACAATAACTGTGACGTGAGCAGAAAAGGGCTCATTTTACCTGAGACATGTCCTCTTCATTGTATGGAGCGAGGCCCTGTAGGACTCAAGGTTACCCTCTATCACCAGGAGAAATCATTACAGCGGGACGAGGAAACAAATCTACAGAGCCTGGTCCCTATTCCCCAGCATCACAGCCAATCTGTGCATAGGTATTGTAACGATCACACCACATGGATGTTGTCACGGCGAAGTGAGCTTTTTCAGCCTCCTCTTCTCCGCACAATTGGCTGTTCAGCACATTTATAACACATTAAAATGTGTTTGGCAGCTCCCCTGGTGTTGTCCTCTCTTCCACCACATGCACTGATACGCAGCACATCATAAATGGGTGATGTCAGTCAAAACGCTCACAGTGCTCATGTCTCTCAGCGCTATTGCAAAATTCAGGGCAAAAAAGTTTCACATTAGCTTTAATATGGCACTGAAATGCTTAATCGACAAAAAAAATTGAATAGTTTCCATTCTGTGAAAGACCTGACTCAGTCTGCACAGGTCTCATGTGAGCCTGGATGCATATTACACAGCAGTGTCTGATATTCAGCAAGCTTCTTCACTGAGGAGCACTGTTTAGTAAAGAACAGAAAAAAAGACAAATCATCTTCAAAGACTTTATTGCTTTTTTTAACTTGATCTTTTCTCCTGCGTCTAAGCCATTGCAATTATCAGGTCATTTGTATTTCTTTATTGCCGACTTGGCAGGTGCCTGAAGTCTGTTCATTTCCTCTTGAGAGCTGTGGCTGTGCTCTCCCTGATGCCTCCATTGATTACAGAGGCTGATAGGGCTGGGCCATCAGGGAGCCCATTCTATAAACGCAGCACGCTGTTTGTTCCCCCATGTGCTAGCCAGGCTCTGCCTGCTCTCAACTGGAAGGTTATATGTGCGGTTCACTGTGTGTCTGTATGTGTTTGTGGATATGTAGTAAAGAGTCAGAGTAAAAGAAATTCTGCATCTATAGTGTGCAACTGCCACCAACATTGCTGATGTCAGCTCCTCATCTTCCATCTTTCTTACCTGTCCCTTTTTTCCTCCTCCCTTCCACATTTTATGCTATTTTTTCCCTCCACTGACTCCTTTGTCTCTTCACCCATCCTCCCTCCTTCCTCATGCTATTATTACCAGCCACATTAATACCAGGTGTGTAATTGTAATGATTCTGCTCTGTTTGGTAACATGGACAAGCTCATCATTATTAACGTGAAGAAAAGGTGGCAGATTCAGATCAGCTGAGAAGAAAACATGGTGCCGGTTTGGTTATATAGTATAAGGGACGTGTACATACTGTAGCTACATACTTTAAAATATATATTCAACACACATCTGGCTGAAATTATTGGCACCCCTGAATTTTAGGTAAAAAATTTAGAATATCGTCAGAAATAAATGAAAAAAAATGCAAATGAACCAATTTTGTATAATCAAAATATTTTAATAAAATGTCCAAAATTACTAAACAACAACAAAGAAATTGCTTTCATTTACTTATCTAAAAAATACAGACATAACGTGTACGCTCAACACAATCATTGGTACCTTTTGATGAATTTAAATTAGTTCCTCAAACAAAATAAAAAACAAATAAGAGTCACCTGTGCTTAGTTTTCAGTGTTCACATGACCTGAATCAACCAAAGATTGATGGTGTTACTGCATAAAAAGGGGCTTTTTGTTTCCAGTTTCTTTTTCACAATGGCGAAGACAAGAAAGCTGTCTGAGAGCGTCAGAAATGTTATTATATAAAAACTTAACAATTCCAAAGGCTACAAGGCAATCGCCAAGGATCTTGAAATCCCTGTTTCAACAGTTCGTAACGTTATCAAGAACTTTCTTTAAGATGCTTCCAGGATGTGGCGCTGAGAAGAAACTCAATAAGAGAAGTCTGCAAAGGTTGATGCAGGTTGTTGAAAAAACACCACGCAAGACATCTTAAGAGCTTCAGGCTGACCTGGAGCAATCTGGAGTGGTGGTTTCAGCCTGTGCCATAAGCCACACAGTAAACCAAGTAGGGCTCCATGGTCCTTGGATGAAGGCCAAGGAGGACACTACTATTGAAAGAAAGGCACAAAAAGACAAGACTAATGTTTGCAAAAACTTTCATGGATAAGCCACAGTCTTTCTGAGACCCAAAGCCCACATCCAGCAGCACAAAAGAATGGTTGAAAAGGAAAAGATGGACTGTTTTAAACTGAGCAGCAATGAGTCCTGACCTGAATCTCATTGAAAACCTTTGGAGGGAGCTGAAATCAGGACTCATGCAAACTTAAAAGAGCTTGAACACATAGCAATAGAAGAGCAGCAGAAATTGCCAGCAGACAGGAACAAGAAGCTTCTCGATGGCTACAAGAATCATATAGAGGCTGCCATAGGTTCTGCAACCAAATATTAGTGAAACCTGCCAATAATTGTGTCTGGGATACATTTTTGTGTTTGTATTATTTCACTATTATGCAAGTTTTTATTTTTTTATTTTCTTTTGTTCAGTAACCTTGGACATTTTATTAAAATATTTTTATTATACATATTTGCATTTATTTCACTTAGATAGCACTGTCCATGGCCTGAAAACTTTCAATCTTAATTTCGCTGCATTAAGGTGTGGCCAGATTACAGTACACTTCCATCTGACAAATATTTGCTCTATTTCACATTCACTTCTATTGAAGCTCGTAGGGAAGAATGCAAGTGTGCATTTCATTGTTTTGGAGCAATTTTCAAATGGCTGCATCAGATTTGGAGGTTCATCTTTGTTCAATTTTGAACTAGAGAATGTGCTCACTTCATTTACTAAGTATTACTGTATGTAGAAAGTTATTATTCTAGCCTGTTTCATCACCATATTATCACACAACTGGACTACAATCTGTAGCATTGCTAAGCACTTTACAGTTTATTCTTTAATAAATTTTTATCAATATTTATTACCTAGCCCAGAAAAGTAACATCATGTCCTTTTCCGGGGCCAACTGTGGGGAACTTTGTAAGATGGAAATGCTATTTGATATTAACTTTTGGCTACACAGTGGTATGTGTGAAGCTAAAACAAAGTTCACTACAGCATCACAACTGTATAAAAAAAAAACTGTTGAGAGAACAACAAATTAAATGAACGTGATAATGAACAATATTGATATGAAAAGATTAATTGAGTATTTGTATTTACCTGAACTGAGCTGCTAGCCTGCTGCTACCACTTTGTGTTAGACTCTTAACGCTAATTCACAGTGGTGGAGGACAGACACAGATCCTTTACTGAAGTAAAAAGTAGCAATACCACATTGTAAAGACACTATGCTCCATGCATTCACACTTTTAAACAGTACGGTAAATATTATCTGGAAAATATGCTTAGAGTTTCAAAACTATATGTACTAGACGTCACAAAAGCCCCATGTTAGACTATTATGTTATTAAATGTACTATATTATTGGATTATAACTAATCCAGACACATTAATGTTTAATCACTGCACTATTTTAATTTAGTCTGTCCAGGTGGAACTTTAAGTGTTTCATATTTTAACCCACAACAATATGTATTTTATTTGTTGATCATATGTTTTGTATGGAAAATTTGAATATGTAAAATAAATAGTAACTCAACTGCTCAATTAAATGTAGGGAAATAGGAAGTACAATATCGCTTACTGTGTGTGTATGTGTGTAGTTACGTTCAACCCTGGTTGAGAACATGAGAACATTGAGAACAGGACTTTCTCATTTATCTTCTTGAGGTAAATAATTAATTCCTTACACATATTAGGATCAGTAAAACACAAACAACATGTGCATGAGAGGGAGACACAGAACAAGAGACAGTACATGTTAGCATAAATTATTTCTAAAGCTGATTGCAAGGCTAGTCTGTTTTGTACCCCCTGTGACAGTGAATATCAGTGTCGTGGTAGTATGGATTTAATTTAGTTTACCATACCTGAATTGTTGGTGAGCAATTCCAATTACCTTAATAATACATCTTTTATTATAGTGTATGCTATTGCAGTATGTATGTGATATTAGAATAAATGAGACAATGACGCATGTGCACACACACACACACAGAATATGTTCCTATACTCTAACTAAATAATCAGCCCCAGTCTTAGCCTCAGTAGAGAGCAGGAGGTCTTGCTCCCTCCCTTGCCAAAGGGATTCAGCAGCGCTTCAGTTGTTCATCTGCGGAGCTGGTCCAATGCACAGCTCCATTTGTAGCATCAACTGTCTGAATGCACAACTTGTTAGCAGCTACAGGCCAGCGAGCTCACTGAGGTGCAGTGGGGACGCAAGCAGGGAAGCAGCGGGCCCAATGGCACCGCTGGCCAAGACTTAATGGTCATCATAGCAGACACGTCGGATACTGGTTGGATAGAGAGAGAGAGGGAGAGAGAGAGGGAGAGGGTGGGGAGATGAAGGCAAGGGATGAACAGAAAAAGCAGAGACTGCAACAGCAAGACAAATCTTTTATGATATTAAAAACAAAAATGAAAAAAACAGACATTCCGTGGTTTTCTGTCTATCAAAGATACTGCTGTCTTTAGAAAGGCCAGGGGAACTGTCAAATTAATGTGCACTGTGGGCTAAAGGGTACGAAGGAAATACAGTAAATGCTCCAGGATCAGTAAATCTGTGTGAATAGTGAGGGTGAGGATTTTCTGCATAAAGCCAAGTTACTGTACCTGCCTATCTCTAAGAAATGAAAGATAGAGCACGACCCTGGGGTGCAAATATAAAATTGAAGTGCTGAAAGACAGGTAGGATTATGGATTTGAAAAAGAACAACTTAAGCTCATAGGGGCCAAAATGGTTGATATATTGTAGGTTTATGCACCCTATACCAAAGGTCAGAAATGTGTTTTCAGTCATGCTAGCAACATGTCTATAGGGATGGCAGTGTTAGTCTCTATATTGTTCATTCAGTCTTCCACTTTGGTCCAGACTCTTAATATCTCAACAACTACTGGATGGCTTACCAAGAAAATTAGTATATTCATGTTCCGCAGAGGATGAATTCTACCCTTGGCGATCCTCTGACTTTTTCTATAGCACCATCATCAGATCAGGTCATCAGATTTGTCCAAAACTTTAGTTTATGACTAAATACTTGAAGATGTTAGCATGCTAACATACTAAACTGACATGGTAACCGTGTTAAAAATTAGTAGAAAAATTAACCTGTTTAACATCAGCATGTTAGTATTTTCACTCTGCACATGTCAGCATGGAGACATTAGCATTCAGCTCAAAGCACCACGGTGCCTAAGTATAGTTCCACAACGCTGCTAGCATGACTGAAGACTCCTAGTCTTGGTTTAAGACTTGATTTCCTGATTACTACCTGTTAATACTTGTCTGCATGTAATGAGTCAGTATCCGTAAGATGATGTAAAATCATATAAAATAATAATTTGAATTTAATGAGTGTAACACTTTAATAAGAATAAATATAAGAATATGGAGAGACATAGACAAGAGACAATAATCGATAAAGCACAAAATAAATTACACTCACTGAGCACTTTATTAGAAACACCTGTACACCTGCTTAATCATGCAAAAACCAGCAATGCAATGCATAAAATCTTGTAGATACGCTTCAGGAGCTCCACTTAAACATCAGAATGGACAAAAAATGAGATCTCAGTGACTTTGACCGTGGCATGATTGTTGGTACCAGATGGGCTGGTTTGAGCGTTTCTGAAACTGCTGATCTCCTAGGAGTTTCATGCACAACTGTCTCTAGAGTTTACTCAGGATGGTGCAAAAAAGCAAAAAACATCCATGTCCATCTCTTATGGCCACAATTTACCCATCTTTTAATGGTTAATTCCAGCATGATAATGCAGCATGTCACAAAAAAAGTCATCTCAAACTGGTTTCATGATACATGAAACTGAGTTCAGTGTAGTTTAGTGGCCTCCCCAGGCAACACATAGCACACATTTCGGATGTGACAGAACAGGAGACTGGCAGCGTGAATCAGCAGCTAACAAATCTGCAGATATGATGTGATACAGTCATGTCGACTTGGACCAAAATCTCAACCGAAGGTTTCCAAGAGATCTTCTTGGAATCCATGCAACGAGGAATTGAGGCTGTTTTGAGAGCAAAACAAGGTCCTACCCAGTATTAGTATGGTGTTGCTAATAAAGTGCTGTAGTAGCATTTACTACTACAGCCTGAAATTACAGTGGCTGCAGTAGTATTAAGCTGCAGATTCCTCCAAAAAGTCATTACAAAGTTGGGAGCTTTTACACCGAAAGCTCCTCCAGTGTTAATCCTGGATCAAGGAACAACCAGAAGACCCCAAGGATTTAGGTTGTGATCTGGCTCATAAGAACTCAGAAGTTCACTAATGTAGTTCGGGGCCTGACCTTGTTTAGTCTTGAATGTGAAACCACAATCTTTCACTTAACCTAACCAAAGTGCTTTTGTTGCCTAAACCTAACCACATATAGGACTCAGGATGTGTACCCCGGTCTCCGGTGTCAGCACTTCGATTCATCCACCCTGACCATCTCCCTATGACTTCTGTGCAGTACGAAAGCTTAGCACTCCCTTCACTGGAAATGCAATGCTGTGAACATCATCCATGGCGTTTTCTCTAAAAATGAGAATGTATGTGGCAAAACATGAGTAGTATGTAAATGTCAATGAGAATTTCTTGGAGTGTTGGATTTTTGAGCTGCAACACAGGGGAAGTCCTTGCCCCAAAAACTGAGTGGGAAATCATTGGTCATCAGTTCAAAACAGTGGTCCTATATCGCAGTGTGAGAAACTTGGCTTTGGTGACCAAAGACAGTCTGCATCAATATCTGTGTCTTTTTTATTTTAGACCAAGTTCTCCTACTGTGACTACTGCTACAACCCACCTACAGTATACTGTACAAACCGCCCAATCAGAAAACTTGATGACATGATGCCAAGTACACCCACCAATTCAGCATTGTAATCAACATGTTTGAAAAGCTTTAAAAAGAAAAGAATTTTTTGCTCCACTCTCAAAACATGAGATGGATGATGGATCACACAATATGGCATGCATCAAAAGTGAAATTGTATTTTCTTTTACAGACTGCAAATAGAGTTATTTTCACAATGTGTGACTTAACCTACAACCTATCAGTATGTGTCAGCTATTAAAGAGGTCTAGTAATCAGTGACTGATGTGTGAGTTTTATCAGTGTCCAGTTAGAGACTAAATATTGAACTTGCTTGTGAGTTACTTTGATAGATAATTTTCTCTTGTCTTCCTTTTCTACCTTCCCCAGGGGTAATGCAGCCTTCTGCCAATGTTGGTCAGAAGACAGCTCACGCACTAGAGGGAATTCCATTACTGAGGAATGATAAAGTACACCGATTGGCCACTGATTTTAATGATCAGGTCATTAAAACCAGTTACCGGTTTTAATGTTGTGGTTGAATGGTGTATAGATACAGTATATGTTGGTTTTTGCAGCACTTTCAAAAAAGTGAGATCGATGATATATCAAATGAATATATACTGCATGGTGTATAGACACAGTACATATACTGTACCTATACACCATTCAGCCACAACATTAAAACTGGTAATTGGTTTTAATGTCACCGCTGATCAGGGGGGGAAAAAAAGCATTCTGAAGTGCAAGCGAGACAGAGTAAAGGATGTGATGTAGCTATTTACAGTTTTCAGACTGGATCAGATCCACCTCCAGCAGGAATTGAAAAAACAATTATGGGCAGCTTGCAGAGACAAAAAACATTTTTGTAACGTTGCAATTAACATAAAGTTACTCAGCCATGTTGAAGTCTAAACAGCACAGTAGGAGATAGGGCACAGTGTTGGCCAACATTTGTTTTCTGAGGAAGAGCAAGACAAAGAGTAAAACAAACAGTTTCTGTTAACAAAGACAAACTGTATGACCCACTTAAAGCCGGGCTCCAAATGCAGAGGTCTTCTCTATGTTCTCTGCTCTTTGCACTTCAAAGTTGCTCTCTCATTACTCCCATTTGAACGGGGCCGACATGACACTCCTCTGACTACACTGACTCTCCACTTTGGCTCCGCGTGTTTTATGCCACAAGTTCACTCTGGTCCGAGACCAGACGGAACCGAACACACAGTGTCTGCACTTTCTGCGGGGGTTCAGACATCTGTGCCACGCTTTCAGTTCACTTTGAGCATGCTTCTTGGCTTAAGAAAGCTTTGATACTGAAAACAGCAGGCACAGAGACACAAGTGACACCAGTTACATGTAGAGCAAGAACAATCATAAATTTGTAAAATCAAGCAGTTAGCATGGACATGGAACCAGGACAGTAGTTGCCTCCATGGTGCTAAGTGGAAAACTGAAAATTTACCCACCTGGAGATTCTAGCAGCATCCAGCTGGGGCTAACAAGCACAGTAAACTCAAACAAATTGAGGACTATTTAAAAAGTGGTGACATGGGGGTTGAGGTGTTGCTATGTTGCTGTTTTGTTGTGGATACAAGAAAGAAAGCAGGGGACAGAGCATGAGGGAGAGAGTGAGAGATGTAAAAAGAAACAATTCCTGGGGGCATGAGCATTCATATTTGCAGGGACAAACGGAAACCCAAAAGGGGACTGTTGAGGAAATATAACAGCCGTTAGCTGTGGAGAAAGTGACTGCCAACAATGAGGAAACCATTTTCCTTCAACAGACTGTCCCTCAAAAGTGAATGGAATGAGCCCTGTGGAGGAAAACAGTCCAGGGTCAGAGGAGGAGGAGGTGTGTGTGGGTGTCACGGAGAGGTTACAACTGAATAGGAGGTAGAGTTTGCAGGAGTAAAATTGCCGCCAGGTACACAGTGAAATGAGAGAAAGTAACAGGAAGTGAATTTACTTCCCCTGAAAATGATCTAGTGTGGGTTCCACTCCAGGGCCTGTCTGCTGTGGCCAACCAACAAATTACATGTTTCTGAACATGCTCAACGAGATTGCATGTCATTTTTTCCTGACTGAGGCTACCTGAAAGATGTATAAATGCAGGTAATTATGAAGAGGATAAGTTTAGAACGTACAGAATAATTCTAATATGATATGCAATTTGCTGAATTCAGTACACTAAACTGTATCTGTAACAATGGCAGACAACAAGTATTGTCCTTTTGCCTGTTGTGTTATACAGAAATAGGTCAGGTTGGAAAAGGTGCAAATTATTCAATAAAAATGTGCAAAAATAACAAACTTATATTAATATTTTAAATGTGCAAAAAGAAAAAGAAAAAGAAAAAAAATCTCCCTCACGAAGCTCTTTCTCAAACGTTGTGTGATGTCTTTGTTGATCTTTGATCTGATTCAGAGGATGGATTTCTTTCCAGGTCACCTAGAATTGATTAATCTTGGTGCCACAATCAGTCTGTGTACCCAAGGCACAAATAAGGTAAGGAAGGTAAACAATGGGTAAACCAGGCTCAAGGCCACAGGTAAAAAGTGCACGGATGAGAAGATGTAAAACACATACTGGTAACCTATGCATAAAGGGAAAGAATTTTCATAGACTGGTCAGCCATTAGAAGAATTTATTACAACTTAAAATCAGCCCCTTTACAATATTTCAGGGTTCATTAAAATTATAACTTTTGGACAAAATAGAAGATAATTGAGCAAGAGAATTATCAATGTGCTTAATAAGGTGCAATAAGATGTACATGTAATATTTCTATGTACCCATTTAGCCCTCACTTGCTGCAGCCTTTATGTTAATGTGATAGCATTCAGTTCAAACTTGTACAATGTTGGAAGTGTAATGGAAATGTTGCGACTGTAGGTTTGTCTTAGTAAGATTGCCATTGTTATCTAAAAGTGACTCTGACACTCATTCCGACAAACGTGAAAAATTGCATCAAATTTATGAAATAGGCTCAATGAATAGTAAAAATCCATAAAAGAATAAAGTGCATAGTAATAGCTAAAAGTGCTTACACCTTGGCATATCAGTCAGTGGTGTGAAAAGGTTGTAGAAAGTGGCCCACAGTAAACAATTTTCTTCAGCTATGAAAGTTGCCCTCCTCCTGTTCGTTCTGCAACTTTTGCACTGGCCTTCTGATGTACTGGTTGTACGTGGTAGACATGCACCTTAGAAGGTGATCTTGGGATATGTCTTGGCAGCATGGAAACAAGCCTATTAACCGTATTTGCGGTTTTTACGTATAGCCTATTTGCTGTTACCTGAGAAGAAATTAAGGTTATGCTAGCCAGGGTTGTGCCAAACAAAAAAAGAGAATTTCTTAAGCTCAGACAACAGCAGACCAATCAAGGTAATGACTAGTTGGTGGTCACAGTGAAGCAGCTGACAAGTCATATATTTTTCTCAGGAGTTGGTGAGGACCAAAAAAGCTAAAAGGAGAGTGATTATTGGAAAACTGTGCCATGTATGCTGGATGTGTATATAGGCAACTCTTTGATAACCAATTAGCTCAAACAGTTTTAAAATGTCATAATATTGTGTGTCAGTGTTGTATTTACAGCTTGTTCCACTGCCTGCAAGTGGAATGCAGCTTTAACTAGAGGGCAAGAGCAGAGCCTGGAGGTTGGCTATGATTTACATCTTTGGATGAAAACAATTACAAAGTAAATAAATAAATACATCAATAATAATAATAAGAAGAGGAAGAAGTAAAAGAAAGGTAAGGAAATCGTAGTTTAATTTTGGCATTTGTAAAAGATAAGGTGTAGAAATAAAAGAAAGGGAGCCACTTATCTAGGGTGACCTCTGTTTGTGGAGCTGGAGCTGTTGTCGTTCCCTCTAAGAGCTCCAAACTGTCATTTGTAGGTTTCCAATTTTCTACGGTAGGCTCTCACCACAGTCCAGGCTTGTCATATGTGGGAAGGTTGAGGACAATCTCTTCTAGTCACTCTCTTGATCTCCAGACAGGCAACGGCAGTTCCTCTGAAGAGAGAGAATCACACTTTGTAATGAGCTATCTTCCCCAAATAGGCTCAGGAGGACGGCCAGAAGAGGTAGCAGCATGGGAGCTGACACAGGGGTATGATGAGAATTACAATACCCTGCATACGAGAGGAACATCAGAAGTATGATAATGCTTCTTTGCTTCATTGTAGAGTAGTAACTGTATTGAGTCTATAGACGTTTTATATCACATTTGGTCAGTTAGTGCTGTGAAAAAGCCAGGATAAACTTCATTTTACACCGCTGACAAATACTATCTAAGAAAATTTAAATACTACAAAGTTATTTAACTCAATGCTCAGTTTGTATCTGAAATCTGATGCCAGGAACTACTGCATGATTACCTCTGTGTAATGTAGTTATATTCCCCAGTGTGCACTGTACAGCACCCTATAAATATTAGATGTGGAAATGATAGTTGAGTTAATTCAGTGGTAAACAATGAAAAAAAAGCCTTGAAATCGACATGCAAAATGCCCCTGAGGCAATTTGGATTATTCCAATCATTTGAAAAAGTGTTTGTTTACAAAAAATATGAACCCACACAGGAGTGCTTAAAAATTCACTAATTAAATATTGGCAAAAAGTATGAAATCCTCTGAAGTGGCACAATAATTAATTAGTCATTTCATATAAATTTTTTATGCATTTGTTTTCATATGAGTTGAGAGTGATTGACTTTTATTAATTTCAGTTATTACGGTCTTCCTTGACAAACGGTTGTTAATAAGAAAAACAGACACCATAGCAGCCTGCAAACTGTAAAACGTCATACAATTGTATTAGAGGTTGCGCTGTAACTGCTGGATAATGAAACAACTGTTTGCTAACAGGTTAGCCATATCAATTTAAAGGATGACAATATGCCAAAGTAGTTTTCCCAGTTTGTTTCTGCCCCCAGGTGGCCAGAAAAAAATCAGTTATCAGTTATAACCAAGTGTTATTATTGTAACTATGGTGACAAAGCTCCACTTACCTTAGTTAAAGTAGCCATTTTATCCCAAACTACAATGTTGTCTTAACCTTAAGAAAGCACTTTTTTTTTATAAACCATAGGCTTTCCCTTAATCTAATCAACTTGTTTCTGTGCCTAAACCAAATCAAATCTAGGTAGGTACAGACAAATGATGTCTAACTGCTGATAGGGTCGTCAGATCAGAAAATGCCTCTATGTGTTGTTCTGGACGGCATGGACAAGTGACATATTTTGTTGTTTAATTTGGTGGACCGTTTACAATGATGTAAAACATAGAAAAGCAGCAGAACCTCACATTTTAGAAGCTAGTGTCTTCAAACTCAGACTGACCTGAGAGAAGGTGTCTGTTTAAAAAACAGCTCACTCAGCTCTTTGGTGGGTAGGTATCAAGGTGGAGTGCTGTCCACCCTCTTTGCAGTTGGAAGATTCACCATGAGTGTAAATAACTCTGAGTTATACAAGTCTACCAAAATTATTATTCTGTCTGAAGTACTCGCACTTGGCAGCTTGCAGTCCAACTGGGAATTCCACACTTGCTGAAAGCCTACAGTAAAAGGAATGGGCCTGTTTGAATGCATTATTGTGGACTGATCTCTTCCATGTCATTGGAAGTACTGCTCTGCTGTTATGCAAGGAAAGGTGAAGCACAGGTGTTGTCCTACTAACATTAACTTCATGTGGCACGTTGCCTGCAATATGCTTGTTTTACAGCTTTCTCACAAAGGCATACTGTAGAGAGACCGCTCTTACCTCTCATGCCCAAACCGATAATTGGCACCAAAAAAGTACTATACAAGTTTTTGCTTATGCCGCTTATCCACAACTGCACAAAAACACTTATGTTATGTTATGGGGTCCTTATTTTGCTGCTTACAAGAATGGTGTGACTGTCATTTGAAAATAACTTACAACAAAACAGAAAATATCCCCAGGGTTATAATGGCTGTTCTGCTCTCCACAGTCTTGGAAAAGGAAAAAGGAAGGAGGAAGTGCAGCCAGAAGCATTAGACGGTCAGAATATTCATCAGCATCCTGACCCCACAGTAAGAGACTCTCCTGAATCCCTGCCAACCAGAATTGGATGTCTTAGTGCATGAGAGATACACTATGTCTGCTCTTTTGCAAATAGCCAGTCCCTTTATAGTGCCATTGGAAATTGTATTCTCAAAAGATGATGAATTGACTCGTTCATCAGGTCTCGGCTTTATCATTAAGCTGTTAATTATAGGAGACAGTAAAATTAAGACAATTTATTGTTAACACTGAAGTAAAACAAACCTAAAACCAGGTATACTGAATTGTATTATGCTGTTAATAACCCCTTCTTGTATTTTTAAATAAAAGAAGGGAAGCTTCACTGATGTTGATGATGGGCTGATAATCATGAGAAGCCAGCATGTCTCTGCTGAAAGCCTGTTTCTTCTTCTCATTTTCTGGTTCTTCTCTTCGCTCTGGTAGAACTAGGTTTTGAGGTCTTTATTTTTTGCTGACACTCTTTCAGATTTTATCATTAACTGGGGTCTAGGATTGAAGTTGATATTAATTTCAAAAACAGACCTTTGCTTTTTATTGAGCTCATCTGTCTTTGGAACATCTCCAACATAACTTAGACTGGAAGATTCTTTTTTTTTTTCCATGCAAAAGGGCTCAAATCAATAATATTGAAATAAGGTTAATATTTGACTTGATATACTTGAGATTATAAGACTATAACTATGAAAATAACTAGCCATTAACTAAATGTAAGTACCAGGCTTTAATCTAAAGGTTAAATATGTAAATGTAACAGTAAACATTTAAGATTAAAGGTTTTGTCCCACTTGTGCCCCTGGAGGCTACAATTTGCATTACATCCCCATTAGTAAGTGTTGGACGGAATAAACAAATAGTGACAATTTCACCATTCTGTTTCAATCAGATCATTAAATAACCAAACTCAGAGGGGGTTTTCCCACTGAGGAACATACATAAACTATGCAAATGTCATAGCAGTCAGCCTATTATCTATTGTAATGTCTAACAAGCGGAAACTTTGGTGCAAGGAAGGCATCAGAGACACAGCATAGGATGACTAAAGTCAGCCAGCCTTCTTAATATAACTTCATATTTCTTCTAGACAATTTGACCAGTGTTTCATGAATAACATTAATATTAGGGAATGTTTGAAATAAACTAATTCCTACGACCATATCTACGACCATATCTACGACAAAGGCAAAAGTGTTTATAGCTGCTCTGAATGCCCATACTAGTTGGGGTGTAAAGTCAGCTGTAACAGAGAGGGGGTCATGCAATGATTGTTTGAAAGACAATTCGAACAGTCTTCCCTCAAAGGCTTTCATGGTGTTTTATATGCAAAAAGTGATGGAAGATGTTGTGTGAAGAAAGAAAAAAGAGATGTTGAGGTAGCAGTTCAAATCCAGCACCGCAAATGCAAATCCAGCATCTGATGTTTAATATCTTGTGAAAAAAGGTTAATGTTGGTACAAAAAGAAAAGGCTCATGATGTGACCAAATTAGAAAGGGTCCTTCATCTGGAGAGCATGAATGTGCTTAGTAAGTTTCATGGCAATCTGCACATTAGATACAGGAAGGGATTTTAGCCTTATGGTGATACCAAATATATGAGAGGTCAATAGTGGTCACCATCCTCCACCAAATTTCAAGTTTACATAAACCCCCATAAGCAATAATACTCACATATACACAAATTATACATAATTACTGCTGAATCGACCATATGAAAACATGTACCCAGGTGCACACATGCAAATTCACTTCATATTGTTCTCTGAGCATCTGGTTCTGGGAAACAGCTCTTTCAATTCTTTCCATAGAGACAAGAGGCACAATCTGTAAGGCTTTCCAACAGTGCCTTCTTGGAACCCAGCTCCTCATTTTGCCTGTGAAATTTGATAAAGACTTGGAAGATCTTGGAACTGTTTGACATTTGTTACTATGACATATACAGCCAAATGAAGTATAAAAATATTGATATAATGCACCATATACTGGACATGTCAATTTCTTTATTCTAGTTCCAGACTTTTTATTCTATCTGTCAGTGAGTCCTTCATTTAAATCCCATTTGTTTTCAATAAATGAGTAAAATTTGACCTCAGTATATTCTAGGCATATGGGACATTTAAGAGGAGGAGGGCAGTACTTGTTGATGTTGTGGAGTCATTTGGACTAACATAAGACTATCTGGAAGTGCAGTGCTTGCAAAGTAGCATTTGCTGGGATGAAGTCGGTCTGTGGCAAAGTGCACCAGACAGTTCTCTGGACTTGCTAACAGCACTGACGGTTGGATGATGTTAGTAAGGTTTCTTTGTTGATGCCCAGTGTGCACACTTGCGCCTTAATGCACGGGCTTACTGGGGCTTGAACCCCAGGCCTCCAGCCTACCAGGGGCCTCACGAGACACCCATGGTTGGTTGGAGGCCTTACTGTGACAGGCTTGTCATCGTCATACAAAATGCTAATGCATTTTTTCATAACAGCACACTGTAAACTACTAGAAACATTGTAGAAACAGAACAAAACAGTAACACTAATGACCAGGGGTGGAAATAACGAGTTATATTTACTGGCATTACTGTTACAAAGTTGTTTGTGTGTGTGTGTGTGTGTGTGTGTGTATGTGTGTGTGTCTGTACTTTCTCAGGTATTTTTTAAAAATCAGTAATTTCACTCTTACTTAAGTATTTTGTAACTGAAGTATTTTACTTTACTACATTTAAGTTGAAAGAATGAAGACAAAAAACAGAGTGAAAACAAAAGTCACATGATAAAGTTATGATTAGCCATGTGAGAACACAAAAGATGAAAAGAACCAAATCATCAGTTACAGCAGAGAAGAAACTGCAGATATAATGCAAACACCCAGCAACCACGGGAGGGTTTCCCAAATCAAACACACCTGCCATGTTGCGTGGCCAACAGGTGCATGCTTGGTCTCTCTAAACGCTAATTGCTAAAATACTGATGGTGGATCTTTCAGCTGTGACTTCTACGTCCACTTTTACCATCAGTGATGTGTGCACCACCTTTCTGCTGTTTTTGTTTAATCCCAGTTGTGACCGCAGAGCTCAATTAGCTCAGTGTCTGAAAACTTGGAGAAGTACAGTGAAACATGAGTGGACTGGTTATAATTTGCATTGAGAATGAACTAAAAGAGAAGTTGGAAGCAGTTTGTGGAGGACTTTGTGGTGCACAAGACTCAGAGTAACTTTCAGATAGGTGAGTGCGGCTGCAGCCACTGTTGAAACATCTATCCTCCAAAACTTCCATAGCTCTGGGGCCTACAGTAATGTTAAGGCACTCCTGAGTGTGCAAGCTAGATGATCTGGAATATGTAGACAGTTCTGCACACGACACAAGGTCAACCCTAATGCAGTACTCCTGTCTGGATGATTAATGCTGGTCTTTCAGTCCACGAGTTTCACATGCAGACTTGTGGGTGGCAACCTTTTTTAAGGCTGACACAGAAACTGCAAGCCACCCCCACACCTGAAAGCCGTCAACAGCTTGTTGGGGTGAGTGGGAAGCACAGTTAGTCAGCAATAATAGCAACAAAGAGAAGCAGCGACAGTAACTACCCTACAATTAATCCTGTCTACTCCAATTTACATCTATGCCAACTCTAAGATTTAAAGAAAAAACAGATATAAATAGTGACCATTCTGAAACAAAGAGGTGTAATTATTTCTCAGGTTTTAAAGATGAAATGTACAGTAGACATGTTGACACAATACCAAGACCATGGTGTAGGAACACTTGCCGTAAATTGAACGCACACATTGTCAGTTTTATTAGCTCGCTTTTCTTGTGAACTCAAAATCTCCCCCCGTTGTTAAGGCCTAAGTACTCCTCAAAGCAACCATGAGTAACACTGTGACGTTACAGCACTGGAGCCACATATTCATAGTTCCTCATCATAACAGAGTTATCGATTATATTATATTTTGATTGTTTCTGTGGTCTTTACATGCTGTGTATCATGACAGGCTATGGCACTCTTAGTAACCTTTCAGAGGAACTCCAATGCAAACACTGATACTGATTCAGTCAGTGAGACAGATGGCTCAGAACACTCATAACACATTTAATGTACACTTAGCCACTTCATGTGTCTCAGGCAGACTGGATAGTTGATGGAACAGACACAATGTAGCCAAGTCTCAAAAAGGTAAATGAATCCATCTGACCAAGACACGTATTGCTCCATTTACACCTGTCATTTCAAAAGTCTCTGGAAAAACTGAAATTAGATTTAAGACAGATAGTTCTGGCCAAAGAACAAATGTCACTGCAATCTGTCTTTCCAGGCTACATGCAAAAAAGGTTGAGTCGCACTCCAGTGCAACTGCTGCTGTTTTGATAACTGCCAGAAATGCCAGAAGAAGAATAACATTCACTTTACCAGTTTAATTATTACAATAACATCTTAGCTAGCTAGCTAACAAGTATCAAGAAACTACCTAACACAAACATAGAGGAATTGTATTCACGATCTTACACTGCTCTCACCCAGGCAGATCAAAGCTCTCTTACCCAGTGACTGAACCGATTAGATAAACAATGTCTGTGTGCCTTCTGTATAATTGAATTCTCGCTTATTCTACAAAGATCAAAGATGGCCTGGACAAAATTATTGGTAAGCGGATATAAGCGGATTGTAATGGTATTTCAGCAGACTGTTGTCTTCAATTACGTCACAAGTGTCACAACTGTGAAAAAGAAAAGAAGAGAGATGTCTGTGGAGATAATGAAGAAAATAATTTCCAAGAATGGTCAAGGTAAAGGCTGCTAGATCATCCTGAAGCAGCTTGATGTTCCTGTGACCACAGCTACTAATATTATCAAGATGTTTAAGGTCCATGGGACTGTTGTCAACTTCCCTGCACATAGCCACAAGTGGAAAATTGACCCCAGATTGTACAGAAGGAGAATTCGAACGGTGGAAAAAGAACCAAGGAAAACTTGTTGCAGACGTTCAGTTATGTTATGAGGTAGCTTTGCTGCATCTGGTGCAGGGAGCCTTGCATCTGTGCACGGCATAATGAAGTCAGAAGATTATGAAGGCATAAGCGAAACATACTGCCCAGTGTCAGAGCCAAAGAAGAGTTTGGCCAAACTATTAGTTGTGAAGTGTAGAATTCTTATTAAGAGCTAAAAAAAAAAGCACTGGACTGCAGTGATTGCCTCAAAGGTTTGTGCTACAAAATATAAGTTTACAGGTCCCAATATTTTTGTCCATGCCATTTTCATTTATTGTATTATTTAAAATAATATGTTACATCAAATGAAAATTGTGTTTTTTCTTTTGGTCAAAATTATTTGAAGGGTACAGTTAATTTCGACCAAATCTGTAAACATGGAGAGCAATGGCTAATTTTGTTGTAGTTTCAGTGTAACTTGGACTGTCATTATTACAGCGACCAGACGCTGTGAGTAAGACTGGTTACTGACTTAGTTACACTTGGGAGGAGAAAAGCTTACGTAATTTTCCTGGACAGATTTACACCTTAATTACGCCACTTTAACATCTGAGTAGAAAGCGTCTCAAACAGGATTTTCATCCGTCTTCATCTTTTTGGATGCATTTACACTTAGCAATTTGATATCAGATAGCTATCCAATCTGTACTTCATGCATGAAGTGATAAAGTGTTAATGGTGTACATGTAATCTTTACTCCTACTCCCACATGCAAACACATCATAGTAAATGATGTGCTGAAGAACCCACTGGTCTGTCCGCTGTGAAAAGAAGCTCAAGTGACAGTGAAATTCTCCATTTCACATTGAAATGACAGGAGGAAAGTGGCTTCACTGATTTCGACACATACGATATTACAGCGGGAGTAATGTGCTATTGCAGCATTTATTTGATCAGTTCAACCATTGAATTATCTGTTTTGGTGAGATAGCAGTGATCTACATGGGTGAAGTTTCTCCATGTTTTTGTGGATAGGTGTTATCTACCTATCTAAACTGTGGTTGTAACTAAACTTCTCAAGTGTACTTATTATTCTTTGTCTGGCATTTTTTGGCAGGTACCTCAGGTACATCACTCTCACCAGGTGCATTACTCTAATTGCATGTTGCATAGGAAACCAAGATGGACTGCATTCAGTTTCATGATCAGGTCAACCCATACATGTGGCTGAGTGTAAACAAAAGTCTGTTACATCTCATCTGTGTTTTATCCCTAAAAGAGACCCTTGAAATGACAAGCGTAAAATGCACCTCAGTTGAGATTGAGGACTGCGTCATCCATGTAATAAACACCTCTATTACTTAGTGAGAGACCAGGCTAACTGGAGGAAACATAAAAATAAGGAGAATATGCAAATTCTACAGAGAATTAAGGCTCAGGTTCAAACCCACAACTTCGGTTGAAGCAATGTAATAACAATTGATCTGCTCATTGATTAGATGCAGTAGATTTTTTTGGCATTGAATGCTGGGAGTGTGTGCACCAGTGTTCTACTTTGGCTGCTGTTTGAAGATTTATTTGGAGCCATTTTGCTCTGAAAACATCATAGATGCTAAACAGGGAAATGCAGCCATGGCAAATGAGATTAAGCTAATTGTTTATTCCTTGGGGTTTACATGAATAAAATTACACACAAGGTTAATTATCTCAATAAAATATGCTAACATAATCGACAGAGATCATGTCTTTGATTAGCAAACAAGAGTTCTGTTGCTTTATTTCAATTAAACACAAGATAAATGGCATGTGGCAATCTGCTGGCTCTGTTCACTATGTTTACACAGGAACCCTCTGAACTTCTCTTAAAAATCACAGTTTAGCAGTGACATACAGTATAAGTCACAGGCTTTACAACTGACAATAAAGTTACAGCTCATAAATCATTGTGTCAGGCTGCAGCTGTTTCCTGTGTGCTGTGATAATGACTTATATTCTGACAGCGGGTGAAAAAAATGTTGGCCATTTACCGACTATTCATTATCATCTTAAAATGTAGTCAACCTTCTACCGCCGCACTCAAAAACAGATAAAATGTTCTGTCATTCAGTGTTTGTCAAGGCAGAAACGGAGCTACATGACAGTGAAGGAGGAGACCTAGATGTCACACACTTCCACCCCATCCCTGAGTCATTAGCATCAGTTTGTGACGACAGCACCTGAAACATGACAGGTAAAGGCCTTCTCTGCCGTTCATCCCGGGAGAGCACATCTGACAACCAGCTGACGTGACTGACTGACTCACTCATACACCAACTAACTGGCTGACTGGCTGACTGGCAGATGTTTTTGCAGTCAAAGGCTGTGGCACTACGCATATTATAAGCAAAGAGGACAGACAAGCTACAGACTGGAAGTGAAGAGTGGAATGGAAGAAACTGGCACAAAGCAAACTGCTGTGTTTGTTTGGAAAGTAGCCTTACACTGCTACACACCAAGGCTGGAGCCATTTGTGACACAAGTGACACCCCTCCCGCACTGCCACTGCTCTGCCACAATCCCTTTCCAAACTTGGAAAGTCAGAAATAGCAGCAGAAATGGAAGAGAAACAAACTCGCCGAAAGACTCAGAGAGACTAGTGACGCTTTGTGCCTGCCTGCCAAGTGGCACTGGTGCCACTGCGCCTGGAGTTAGGTGCCAAAGCTTGTCAAACATGGGGCACCCATCCAATCCAATCCAGTGGCAGAGGGGAGGGCTGCTTGCCACTTATGTCACCTATATAAGAGCTGTCACTGCTTGCGGCTGCCAGGTCATAAAGCCACCTGCTATCATAAAGATCCATTTGTGGGATAAAGGCACAAATTGCAGGTGCATGTTCACATCACTGTGGAGGAAATTAGATTACACTCAGAGTATTATAAGGGGCCATATGTTTTAGAAAGACTCAAAAAATGAGTGCTCAACTTTCAACTTTCTGGAAATTCCTTCCGATCCAAACCATACATCAATACTGCTGCATTTGTCCTATGCTATAAATACAAAGGAGGCGTCTTGCTGAACAAGGAAATTTCATGGTGCACAAAGTTTATAAGACAAATGTGTTTCGTGATTGTAATTGGGGTTGGCTCGCTTGCAAAGGCGCTTTGTTCTGGGCATTTACTGTGAGAAAGCACCTGAGGGATATAAAAACAGAGTTGCCTTTTCAGTCAGGCACCGAGTCAAGACAAGTGTGTTTGTGTTCCTGTGTCCATGTGCAGATGTTTCTTGATTGGGTTCGGACTGGGTGTACCTGTGCATGATGTGTGTCTTGCTTGGGTTTTGGTGTGTGTGTGTGTGTGTGTGTCTGTGTGTGTGTGTGTGTGTGTGTGTGTGTGTGTGTGTGTGTGTGTGTGTGTGTGTGTGTGTGTGTGTGTGTGTGTGTGTGTGTGTGCGTGTGTGTGTGTGTGTGGGTGTGTTTGTTTGTGTGTGTGTGTGTGTGTGTGTGTGTGTGCTAATTGCATGCATTTGCATAATCATCTTCAACAATGTTTCTCATTGTCAAAGCAAGAGACGATTAACATTTCCCACACGTTAACACACCCTGTGTGTGTGCCCCTCCTCCACAGATAAATAAGTGAGATGTCCAAGAGAAGGATCATTATCAGAGAGGCTCTTAATCGATCTATCCTGATTAATTACCTGCCTGATAGATAGGAGTGAGGCCCGTCACACTCCAACACCCCAAGAGAATGGGACCAGCTGTTCAAATCCCACACATCCTGCACGCAGATAGACAAACTATAGACAAACTATAGAGACAAATGCATGATAGTAATGTTGTTGATAGCAAAATGAAATTAATAGTTAAAAACTGTTAACAAAGATCACATTCAAAAGTGGTCTTAAGTAGCGATCTGTATCTATCTTATCTTAAATAGGAACAATTGCAAGTTGAACCAATTGCAATCAGCAATCAGCCTAGCGTGCATTATTGGAATAGAAAAAGCTATCCGATAGTATTTCAAAAAAGTATCCAAAAAGTATCTCAAAAAAGCCAGGCAAAAAGCTACAGATGACCCCACTCTGCATATATGACAAAGTACAACAAAAAGGAAGCCTATTAAAAGACAAGTGTGGTGATATTTAAAACCAAAACCAACCATGAACTGATCCAACTAACAGTATTACCTATATAGCCAAAGTCTGATATTATTCCTCTTTGCCATAGAGCTCCATTGTTGTCCAAGAACTAAAAACACATCAAAGAACCACACTGTTGCCCTGGGAGACGTGCCAACACGGGCACCGCAGTTTATTTTGAGTTGATCCATAAATTATCAAGCCGCCAACTCCATGGCTGCAAATAGTCCCCAGCAAATGCAGTATTTACTCCTGTTTGAGTTACAATACTTAGCCTTTTTAAAAACTAAAACTATACAACAAATCTGTGCCAGGTTTTTAAAGATTTGAGTACGGATTCAGTACAATCCAGTGGGCTTGGGGTTGAGTGCCAGGTAAGGGAAGTCTGTATTGAGAGTATTGAGAGACAGACTAAAGCATTGCAAGTTTTGGTCTTTTCATTTGATTTTGTCATTAAGAAAAATATACATGGATAACGCAACCTTTATCCTTAAATGCTTACTATGAATGCAAAGGACCGATCCAGATTACATGTTAATATTAGGAGTAAATAAAAGTAAAATGGCTCTGAAATAGAAGGAAAAACAAGAACTAATAAAAAAAGATATGAAATTAATTATAAACATCAACTGAATAAATTAAATTTAAAAAATTATGTTCCTGTGCAACTTAGCAAACTTCAAGACTGTGTGATATGATACATTTGAAAGCTGAAGAACAAGCAAGTATGTGGAGTTTGAGTGGAGACTGTTTGGTTTTTTATTTCTTCGTACTAATTCTTAACTAGCCAAGATGTGAATACCTTTTTTAATATGTTAACCTTATTTAAATCTGCGCCTCAGGCACATTATGTTGGCAGATTGTAATTTGTTGAAAACAATTATTAGAATTAAAATTTCGCATTACTTTTTGTGGAGTCATCATCCATTTTGTTACAGTTACTATTATTACAAAGATGGAACAAGTCAAGTGTTGTTTGAGTGTAGTGTATTCATCTCGTCATGAAACTGAGTATAACTGGATGGACAAATGGACACGCTGATGTCTGGAATGAAGCACCTCCATATCGCCTCCAGAGCACAAAGGCGGGAATAACTTTTTAACCAATGACTTTTCATTTTCCTGGTGAAAAGGACTAACTTTCTCCACTGTAATCCTGTCTGTGAAATGATCCCTGCCTTTTTTACCCCCTCACACTTCCTTTTCCAAAGACATGCACCTAGGAAGAGGATCAGCGGGCTCATCTGTGAGCTAGCTAGACAATGTGACATTAAAAACTTGCTAAACTCTAATTACATAGTGTGTTAGAGCGTGTCAGATGAAATACAGTCGTACTGTAATCTTGTGCTGAACTGGGACACTACATCAGCTGGAAGAAAAAAATAAGAGCGCAAATGTGAGACATAAACCAGCTCAAATTGGTAAAGTGAAGCATGATATACACGCATTAAACATTAAAACATTAAACATTAAAACTATTTTCCCGTTTTAATGTTGTGGGTGACTGGTGCTTATATACAGGGTATATATATATTATATATATATGTATTTAGTGAATATATTCAGTGGCATGAAGCGGGCACCCCGCCACAAAATTTCTGTTACTGTGATTATTTAAGTGAGTAGAAGAGGAACTGATCTCCAAAAGGGATAAAGTTAAAGAAGAAACCTTCTTTATAACATTTTAAACAAGATTAGTGTATTATTTTTGTTTTGTACAATTTTAGAGTGAAAAAAAGGAAAGGAGCTGCTTAGAAAAGTTTGGGCAACCCAAGAGATCTGAGTGCTCAGATAACTTTTATCAAGTGTTGTTACTTAGCTTGTTAGGACTATGGCTTGTTCAAAGTCATCGTAAGGAAACAGGTAATGTAAATTTCAAAGCTTTATAAATACTCTGACTCCTCAAACCTTGTCCCAACAATCAGGAGCCAAGGGTTCCTCTAAGCAGCTGCCTAGAACTCTGAAAATTTAAATTATTGAGGCCCACAAAGCAGGAGAAGGCTATAAGAAGATAACAAAACGTTTTCAGGTAGCTGTTTCCTCAGCGCGTAATGTAATTAAGAGGAGGTAGTTAACAGGAACAATGGAGGTCAAATTCCTCTCTGGAAGACCAAGAAAACTTTCAGAGAGAACTGCTCGTAGGTTTGCTCGAGAGGAAAATCAAAACTCATGTTTGACTGCAAAAGATTTCAGGAAGATTTAACAGACTCTGGAGGGGTGGTGCGCTGTTCTACTGTGCAGCATCACCTGCACAAATATGACCTTCATGGAAGAGTCATTAGAAGAAAACCTTTCCTGCGTCCTCACCACAAAATTCCACAAAATTCAGCATCAAAAATTTGCAAAGGAATATCTAAACAAGCCTGATGTATTTTGGAAACAAGTCCTGTAGACTGATGAATTTAAAACAGAACTGTTTGGCCACAATGAGCATAGGTATGTTTCGAGAAAAAGGGGTGCAGAGTTTCATGAAAAGAACATCTCTCCAACTGTTAAGCAAAGGGGTGGATTGATCACGCTTTGGGCTTGTGTTGCAGCCAGTGGCAGAGGGAACATTTCACTGGTAGAGGGAAGAAAGGATTCAATTAAATACCAGAAAATTCTGGGAGCAAACATCACACAGTCTGTAAAAAAGCTGTAGGTGAAAAAAGGATGGGTTCTGCAACAGGATGATGATCCCAAACGCATCTCAAAATCCGCAATGGACCACCTCAAGAGGCACAGGCTGAAGGTTTTGCCATGGCCCTCACAGTCCCCCGACCTAAACATCCTTGAAAATCTGTGGATAGACCTCAAAAGAGCAGTACATGCAAGACAGCCCAAGAATCCCACGGGACTAGAAGCCTTTTGCAAGGAAGAATGGGCAAAAATCCCCCAAACAAGAACTGAAAGACTCTTAGCTGCTACAAAAATGTTTACAAACTGTGATAACAGCCAAAGGGGGTATTACTAAGTACTGACCATGCTGACTAAACCTTTGTTTTGGGTCCTTTTTTTTAGTTATTTTTAAACTGCAAATTATGGAAACAAAAAAGTAATCTTGCTTATAATATTAAAGAAATGTGTCATCTTCAACTTTATGCCTTTTGGAAATCAGGTCATCTTTTACTTATTTATCTATTCAAAGTAGCAGAAATTTTGACCAGGGATGCCCAAACGTAACATGTCTTATTGTTGTGGCTGATCAGTGCATCTAGTGGCTAAATCCTTTCATTATGCCCCCTTGTGTGTGTGTGTGTGTGTGTGTGTGTGTGTGTGTGTGTGTGTGTGTGTGTGTGTGTGTGTGTGTGTGTCTTCTCTGTCTCTGTCTCTGTCTCTGGGCTTTTCTCTGGGTTTTGGTCAAGTCTGTCTATCTCCTTGCTCTATATGCCCCATCTCACTCTTTCCCTTTTTCTTCTTCTTCTAACTAAAGTAATAGAGTCAACATTATTTTGCAATGAAAAGTTATTTTCTTCACTCGGCAAACATTTCTTTGTGAATCATCACAAAGACAATGCAGTGCAAAAATTCAAAGTTGAAATTAAATTTGTGGAAAAAAGCGTCTGTGCTTCAAGCCTCAGGTTGGGTGTTTCCCTCTGCAGTGATTGACTCACATCTGAGAGCCATCGTTGAGGCTACTTTGTAATTAAGCAACAGCAAAAGTAGTTACATTGATACATTATTTTTGCTACTCAGCCCAGCTCCATCAAAGGTGCCTTCAAACAAGTGCACACCCACATGTCAAATCTTATGTGTTTAACACATGTAGAAATAGAAGAAGGAGACAAGCAACCACCCTACAGTTTGGAAGTGTTTCAAAACTGTACACGTAATAAATTCCCTCACCTACTCAAGTCTGCATCTAAGTTGACCCCAGTGTGGATGTCTGCGTGCAGCCCAAAATTTGAGACTGCACAGAATGTCCGCACTACAAGAAAAGTAAACTAGATGCTCATTTCGTACACAGCATTTTTGTACTGTGTCTTTCCCATCCTTGGTCCCGTTCGTGTTAGGCAAGCACTCGCACAGGCCTTTTTTTTTTTTTACCTTTTGATGTTGTTCAGCCAAAAACAACACAAAAAAAGAGCCCTCCCTCTTGCGGTCAGATGTCGCCATTCTGTTTTCTAGTGCGCACGTGTGAAACGTGCCCGCTTGTGAATACTCCGGATTGCATTTGTATCGTAGTGTGGGCGCATCTGCTGTGCACGTCTACCTTTGTCCAGAAGTATGATCAGGGCTTAAGAAGATACATCATGTAAATAAGAGAGACTGCCCTCCTGTAAAAAACTAGCCATAGGTCAGCTGTGAAAGCAGCTTATTATGACCCATAGTAAGGTTTTATTGTTAGGCAACTTCTAGTGGCCATAGTAATTATGACAAGATGGAGGTCAGGTGACTTTGTATAAAGATCGATGAAGTCCCCATCGGGAGGAGGTTGTGGTGGAAAGGGGTTTGACACAGGGGACCGCTGATTGCTTCATGTGTCAAACCGATAGTCAGTGTTGTTTCTTTTTTCCTTGACCATTCCACAACCTTGAGGACGTGTTTATTATTGTAACAATGACAACATAGTTCCTCTTAACCAATTTTCTTCTTTTGCTAAAGTAGTTTTTGTGCCTAAACCGAACCAAACTGTGATTGTTCCACAAACTTAGGCGCGGAGGTGAGCCTGGTGGTCTGGAGAGGTTAGACAGGTAGACAGAGCAACCACTCAGTGGCACTACGCTCTGTATGCCATTCTTAATCAACTCCCATTACAGCTGCGCTCATAAACATGACCACATACGCCGGATAACAGACACACCCACACACACACATCTGAACACTCACACTGGCAGATGTAATAACCTGTGGCCTCATTTGCATACATTTTATTGCAGACTTGTCAGCCGCCTGCCCAACTCCTCCTGGCTGCCTTTTTTACATGAGAATTGGCATCAAGCTGTGATTGCTCGTTGTGCATCATCAGAATCACAGGAAGTACCACAAAACGCACAGGATTGTAGACTCACAAAAACAAAACAAAAGACAAATGAGGCAGAAATAAATGCACCATTGTTGTTTATTAGGAGAAGTAAAAACAAAACTATTACTTTTATGATAAAAATGCATTTCAGTAGCTGTCTTAATAGTCAAAATAATTTCTTTTCCCTCATGTTTCTCAATGTTTTTCAAATCTTCTACAAAACAAGCATACAAGTGTGTTCTGTGCTGAGGACACATCCTCCACTGAGAGCAAGATGCAATTTTGATTCTTGATTTTCACAGCTAATGTGGTTTAAAATGTCAATTTGTACCAGTTTTCAAGATAATCACAGAGAGCTTGTGGTATTGTAATATGATTTAATTTCATGTGGATTTCATGGACAACACCAAATCCATATCCTGAACACATCTTGTTTCTGTTTGGATCAGCCAATTGCTGTTTGAATAATTCTTAATTGATTTAATTGATTTTCTCATTGTCATTAGCGGCTTGATATGTGTGAGTCATGAAAATGGATGGCCTTCATTTTACAGAGAAGAGTGTTGGATTAGAGAAAAACATAGAGGTTAAACAGCTGTCTACTCTTGCCAACAATGAAAAAATGAAGAAAGTGATGAGGCTTATTACTGACTAGAGTTAAAGGTGGAAAAGAAAGTTGAGATAATCCAAACTTGCAACTCGCTTTGTTACCGAGGAATATGACAGATTCTCTAAAAAAACAAGTCAAATCATGAGGATAAGTTTAAAATCTTCTTCCAAGTTTCTGGTTGAGCTTTTTGATGTGAGCATTAGCATTCAGAAGCTTGAGCTGTAATAATGTCAAAGGTCTCCATCGGAACTGTATGACTAATTCAACAGAGGTGCGACTTCACTAAGAGAGAGCTCTGTGTCATAATAGCCTCCAGTCAATTTGCTCAAAAGAGACATTGATCTACATTTGATCTACACTGCCCATGGCCCCAAGGACTTGATTCCTCAACCACCCAGTGCTGATGAATCAGCTACTTCTGTCATAACTGACCCCAGACTCTATTAAAAGGCATCCAACCCTAGCACTGAGCAGACACAACCTTTCCTGAGCCTCTGAGGGAAACATAAGATGAAAATCAAAACTGAACTCATCTCAGGGGGAGATCTGAATACTCTTAGCACTGAGGAGATGCCGTTAACGGTTGTGTCGCTTCTCTTTTCAGGAATGACAGTTTCACTTTTGGAAGTAAGCCAGAAGAGTTTCTCATGACATTAAAAACAGGTGGAAATACAAACACACTTTCTGTCAGCACATACACACAAACTTCCCTTAATATCCCTTTCTCCCCGCAACTGTCTCTGGCACCACGTCAAAGCCCAGGCATGAGTGGCAAGAGTTGAGACAAGAAGGGTAATGGAAGGAATGATGAGGGGAGAGCAGGGGCAGCAAGTGGATGGAAAAAGAGGGGAGGGAGAAAAAACTGTCAGGAATTGTGGGAGGTAGGAAAAGAGAGAAATGCGGGGAGACATACTTTTCTGCTACTTTTTCCTGAAAGGTAGGGAATTGGTATCATAAAGCCCCAGGTCATCAGGTTAAAAACTCAACCAAGAGTCAAATGAGGAGATGTGGGTGTGTAAATGTTAGCCACCTCAAACACTCCAGAGAGCTAAGAATATCTGTCTGTCGGTCTTAAGGCCAGTGCGGGTTATTTGTGCTGGCTAATATGCTATACTGTGCCCTAGTGCAATCCTCCCCAATGGCATCAGTTTAGTATTAACTCAACCTGCCACATCCCTCCAAAAACTTGGTATCAGTATTCTGTGAAAATTCTTATCAGCTGGTGGTTACTTAATCAGTGTTTTTTAATCCATTTTGTATGGGAACATGATGCTGATATTTTTTTTATCTGCTTCTCAGTGTGCATATAATATGTACATGTCAATATAAAGACGTTGAAGTTGAGGGGAACTGCAGAGTAAGTAATAATTCTATATACATTTGTCAGTACAAGCGACACCTTCACAAAACACACAGTCATTTGATAGATTGTTCATGCAGCTTTAAAGAAGTTTGTTTGTATTTTTTTGTATTCTGTAGCAAAAAATGTACTACTGAGAATTTTTCATCTTAAGTTTCTTGCTAGAATTTTAAAAGGGCCATATCTGCAAGATGAAGAGTCTTGAGTATATTAGTGAAATCTAGATACATTTAACACTTACACTGTACATTTAAAAGAAAAACTACAACTAAGAAAAAATACAATAAAAATACACTTGCCTGTCACTCTAACTCAGTGTGAGACTCCAACCTAATTAAGCATGAAAAACGAAAGGTAAAATCCCTATAATCCAAAGTCCTGCACACAATTTAGAAGAAAAACCTTTGACCTCAAATCTGAGCAGGTGCAATGAGTCAGCAATATTCATCTTTATTTTATTGACCTCCTCATCCCTCCTCCAGCTCTGATGAGCTGAGTGTCACACTGGCACGCTGAGTAAGTTATGGCAGCTCGGCTGCGTGTTAAGGGACATAGTTTGAGGTGATATTATATTTATTGCGAGCCGAATCCCATGACTAACAGTTCCCTCAGCATCAATGGGGATGAACAAGATGAGCAAGAACAAGGGAAATCGTTTTTCTTTCACTGATAGAACAAGCGATACACTTCATGAGCACAGCCAGTACAGAGCGAGTGAAGTAGGAGAAAACAATGAGTCACCATGAGGGGCTTACAAATCTATCTAATATCTTTCTAACTTAAGACAAAGGCCTACTTTTGACCCCCCTTTGCTATTATACACTTCTTATGTCTAATTGTCCCAGCTGTTTAAATAAAGCTGTGTAGACACTTAAGTGGGATTAGATTCAGATCCTTGCACGCGCTAACCTTAGGTTCAGAGACAGATTCCAGTGAATGTTAAGTGTGTTTGTTTTGGTGTAAAACCTGACTTAAGCACAGCCCGATCCAGTGCATCAAACATCTGTGGTGCAGTAATGGAGACAGCGCCCTGGCCTGTGTGCGTCTTCCAGAGAGGAAGCACTCTGAAATGGAAGCCCTGGGTTTTGGATGCTATTAATTTGCAGTGACAGTTGGGCTTTCATCGGACACAGAGCTGCATAAGAGAGGTCAACCTTAATACCGCACTCTGCCTCTTTTTTTATGAGCTTGAAAAAGGGAGGGGAAGGAACTGTCTCTCTTTACATACATTTGGTTAAACAGCGGCTGGCAGTCAGCCGTAATTATACACCTAAGCCTGTGAATTATTTATACCACCTTTTAAAATCCATTAAAAGTCATTTGGTCTCCTCCAAAACTTGTCATTATCGATTGACTTTACTGTAATTGCTGCTTTAAGCCCTTAAAGATTTTCTGGCGGGTGATTAAAGATGTAGGCACGGCTGCAAGAGTGTGCAGCAAACATACGGTAATAAAGGCACTGTAAAACTCGCAAGCCCAAGTAGTAACTCAACTGGTGGTCAGCAGCCAAGGCAGAGGCCTGGATTCAGTATGTGATTGGAGTGGCTTGGGGGTTTTACAACTCTGATCCCTCAAACGTAATATGGTGCTCCTCCACAGCCAATGATTGGTACACTAATAAGGCTATGGTTTACTTCTACAGTAGTAGCTACTAAATTTTAATTGCATCAATCATTTCCACTGTAAAACTGCTGTGACTTGTGGAACTGAAATGAGGCAGCGTTTCTGAGTGGAAAACCAGAAGCACATGCTCCTCAAAAACACAATTTTCTTTCTTTCTAAAACACATTTGACAGATCTCTCTCTCACTCTCTCTATTAAAGACTTGCTTAAGTGTTAGAGTGAAAGAGAGTAATCAATAATGACATTATAAGCATGGCCTTGCCAGATCGGTTGTCGCAGCGTTGGGTTTTGAACATTTAACATTATGAGCCACTGGAAATGTTTCTGGGGGGGCTTATTAATTCAAAAGCAAGTCCAGCAGTGTGTGAGGCCACCCAGCAGCTCAGTGAGCTAAAGCTAAATGGGCTCCTAATTGGTTTATCATGGTATTTAACTGTAAAATGATCGAGCCTGAACTAATTGCAGTAATGTAACATATAAGAGAACAGCAGAGACCTAAATAGTGCCCTTGTATATAGTTGTAGTGAAATATCAATTGTACCACTGTCGTTATGCACTGAAGAATGACCAATAATAATTGTTTATGCATTCATTGCAATCAAGAAATGGAAGTGTTCTTAATTCACTCCGTAGCTTTGGTAACTGAAAAGGTATTTGCTTTACATGACAGGTAAACCAACAGAGAGTAGCGAGCCCGTCCAGAGCAGTGGTTCCCAACCATTGTGTGGGCCCTCCAAGGAGGCGCAAAACAAGTCTGACAGGTCTCTGGTAATCAGAAGATTAACACGACGGAAAATAAGAGAACAACTCTTGTACGTCTGTGTAGGAGAATGACAAGATGGTGGCATGTGGTAAGGCAGGTGTTGACTCATTGCCATCCAGCTTTCAAAATCTTTTCTGCAACAGCAATAACATACTAGTGGCAACGTATTTAAAATCTTTCTTCATTTCAAGATTACTACATTGTCATTTATATTGTGACTCTTGTCACCAATTTAGTGCGGCCATGTCTGGTCAACACACTCAATCAAGATCATTGCACAAGGAATGAAAACACATGTCCCAAACATCGAGCGCTACCCTTGTTCTATTTACTTCACATAGCAATGTTATTAATAATGGAAAAGCGATCTTGCGGGGGATGGCATCTTAATCCCAGGCCAACTGCGGGGGGACGTGAGTCCAGATCAACATCATCTAGCGGCACTTGCGAGAACATGCCTCACTATCCTGCCTTCGATGATATTCCAACAGAGTAAGAATTTACTGCTTACAGCAATCTGCTAACCACTGAAGCTGGCAGACTGGATGAGTTTTCAGCTGATTTAATACCAATAACAACATCACCAGCAGTAATCTTGCCAAGCGTTGTGCCACCTTCCGTGGCGGATCATGTACAAAGGATAAACTCTGCATCACCAAACAAGTCAAAACACAGGATAAATTCTGCAGTTGTAATGCATAGTGGCTTTAAACTTCTGAAAACAGTGAACCAAGCTAGTATTCCATCGGACTCTCGGGCTAAACCAAATGGGTAATTAGGCAGACATTTGAACATTCAAAGCACTATACCTAAGAGTGATCAACTACAGTATCTTCTATATGAATCCAATTTGGACTTCCTATGCCTATCAGAGACATTTTTACACAAAAACTACCCTGCAGACATATTAGAAGTTCACGGCTATAATTTTTTAAGACGAGACAGAGCTGATCGTTCGGGTGGGTATGTATAGGTCTCAAATTAACTCTCTCATCCCAAATTTCATTCATTATTATTGATAGACCACCATCTGCAAAAAAATGTGTTTTAAAATTAATTAAACACCATTATTAAAGATTGTAATACTAACAATGAGTTCATTTTATTAGTAGACTTTAATATAAATCACAATGACAAAGCAAAAAGGAAAGAGTTAAAACAAGCAATTTTGATTTTAAACAGGTTATCGAAGGACCAACTAAGATAACTAGTTCCTCAGAAAGGCTTTTGGATTTGGCTTTAACTAAAGGACCAAAAAGAAAAACGAAATCTTACAATCTGGTCATAGGATTGTCTTACCACAATATGATTCTGATTTTAAGAAAGCTCACTAAAAGCAAATTTAATTTATCAGTCTACAAGAAGCTAGAACAGTATACAATTCCTAAAAATCAGTTAACAAATCTTGAAAATGTATTAATAGAAATAAATTGGAATGAGCACTTTTCACAGTAAAGTATGGATGATAACTGTAATTCTATTATGGCTGAACTTCAAACAACTATACACAGTTTTATAAGAAAGTGAAATGCAAACCAGGCCAAAGAGACTATCTACCATGGTTAAATTAAAAAATATGGTCACTCATGAAACAAAGGGACCATCCTTTCAACACTGAGAAATAAGGTTGTAAAAGAGCTGAGAGAGTCAAAAGCAACATTTTTCACAAATGCTATTAGTGAAAGCCAAACAAGAGAGCCAATGAAAGCTGGCGAAATTTAAAGTAACTAACAGGGGAATCTAATATCATTAATGAAACAATAGAACTAAATATATAGGGAAATGTGACACATGATCCAAGTATAGCATAACAGCATGAAATACTTATTTTATTGATTCTACAAAAACTCAGACTCAGAATTACCCTGGATCAAATTATTATGTCTGTCCTCTGAATACTGATGCTCCCATACTGACTGTTGGAGAAGTGACCAACTCCAAAATACATATGATTAATTCCTCTCTTAATCGTTCAAGGGTGAAGGATATATTTGGGATGGATCCAGTATTCATCAAAATCTATAAGGAGGACTTAAGTCCTCCTATTTTCAAAATCTGTTAATTTGTCCATAAATGAAGGAGTGTTTCCAAGACTTGCAAACCTGCAATAATTAACCAGTGTTCAAATTAGGTGAATACATGGTCATTAGTAATTACAGACCCATCAGTATCCTTCCCACAGTATCAAAAGTTGCAGAAAAATAGATCACTGAACAGATAATATTACATTTGAATGCTACTTCCTTCTCATTGCATCCTATACAATTTGGGTTTCAAAAAAATCAATCCACTGAAACTTCAAATTGTTTTCTTCTGGAAAATATTAAAGCTAAATTGGACAAGGGGGGTGTAGTAGCTGTCTACTTCAATTTAAAGAAAGCCTTTGATACAGTTAACCACGAGGTTCTAATTCAAGTTATGAAAGTTTATTTTTTCACCTAATGTAATTAAATGGATAAAATCATGCCTTACGGACAGAAAACAATGCGTTTGTGTAGACCATAAAACTTCACAAATGGTTGATAATTATGTTGGCGTGCCTCAAGGTTCAACTTTGGTCCCTCTGTTTGCTAACTCCAGACCTGATAAGCCAGACACTGACACAGTTATAGAGTTCTGATTGAGAACTATATAACTAAGCATGTAAGAATCGCAAAGACTGAAAATCTAACTATGGCTGACACATCCAGGAGTTATCCTCTCTATACATCAAAGTTATATCAGAATTATTATCCACACGGAGTAATTACAGAGGTAATTAGAAAATGCCATATCAACAAAACACCAGTACATTATTCACTCAGGCTTTTATACCCACACCAGGTCTGCCTTCAGTTCCTGTCAATGATCTAGTAGACAGTTTCAGTTCTAATGTTATGAATGTTACTGATGCCATTGCCCCATGAAGATCAAAGTTGTCTTTGGCAAGAAAAAAACACAATGGAGGGCTGCCATAATGGTAAAAGCTCAAAAAAAGAAAGGTGTGAGGCAGAACGCAGGTTGTAAAAAAACAAACTCCAGCTTCAGGTTTTTTAGGTGAGATCATTGAAAAGGTTCTTTTTTTCAGAAACTTGACACTTTTTGGTGCAAAACAATTTCTTTAATACTTTTCAGTCTGGATTTCGACCACACCACAACACTGATACTGCACTTGTTAAAATTTTAAATTACATTCATTTGAGCAGTGACACAAAAATTTCGGTTTAGGTGCTACTGGACCTCAGTGCTGCATTCGACACAGCTGACCATAAGATACTGCTCAACAGACTGGAAAAGTGGGACGGACTTGCACTGTGCTAAATTGGTTCAAATCATATTTACATGATAGGGATTACTTTGTGAATTATGAATCTGAACAAACAAAAATCACACGGGAAGTTCCTCAAGGGTCCATTCTCGGGCCTCTTCTACTCAACATCTACATGCTCTCCCTTGCTCAGAATATAGAATATCATATCATCTCTTACCATAGTTATACAGATGACACACAGCTCTACGTAACAGTGTCACCACATGACTACAGTCCCATACATTCGCCGAGTAAGTGCAATGAAAAACTCAGGGAGTTGATATGCAGAATTTTCAGCAACTAAACACACACAAAAAACTAAAACAGAAATAATTGTTTCTGGCCTCTAAAAAGAGAGATAAAAGGCAGTGCTCACCTTGAGTCCATGACACTAAAATCTACACATCAAGTTGGAAATCTTGGTGTAATTACGGACCTAAATTTCAACAGCCTCATAAAGACAATTACAAAATCAACCTACTGCCAACTTAAAATCATAGCAGGAATTAAAGGATTTATGTTTAAACAAGATACACAAAAAGAAAATCAGACTAGACTACTGTAATGGTGTCTTGACAGGTCTTCACAGTCTGCGCAGTTGCAGCTCATCCAGAATCCTGCTGCCAGAATCCTAACTAACACCAAGAAAGTATAAACACATTACACCAGTCCTTAAATCACTGCACTGGCTTCCTATTAATGGTCTCGGTTATAAATACATCTCTGATTTACTTGTACGTTATGAGGCATCCAGACCCCTCAGGCCACCTGGAACAGGTTTAGTGTCAGTGTTCCCAGAATAAAAAGCAAGCCAGGTGAAATAGCTTTTATTTTCTATGCTCCCCACCTGTGGAACAAGCTGAATACCTGAGGTCAGCTAAAACTGTCAGCTCATTTAAATCAGGACTTAAAACAATATGGTTTGCTGTGGCTTTCCAATAAATTACATTTGTATCCTCTTTTTAATCTTTAACTATTTATTGCTTATTTTTGCTTTTGTTTCTGTTTTTATAGTCTTTTAAAGGCAATTTTAATGACTTCTTAATGTCTAATTTTTAATACTTTTAATTAATCTATGCCTCCGTAAAGCACTTTTAATTGCCCTGTTTTTATTGTCTTTTAAATGCAATTTTAATGTCCTCTTAATATCTTATTTTTAATGTATTTCTATGCCTCTATAAAGCCCTTTGTATTATCTCGTGTCTTGATGGTGTTGTATAAATAAACTTGTCTTGCCTTGCCTTGCCTTGCCTTGCCTTGCCTTGCCTTGTCTTGCCTTGTCTTGCCTATTACTAAAACCGGGCTATGGCCCTATGCACAGTTTCTATTATATAATCATTATGAAGTTTTTGATTTTTTTTTTCTAAATAGTAATCAAATGATGCCGTCTGACAAGGGAAATGATAAGGGGTGGCGAATACACATTGCTTGTTTTTCAGAGTCGCGAGCCAAACCTGTTGGCAAGTACTGCTCTAGAATGACATCTCGGAATCACCACAGACTCTCTCCAATCTCCAGCCAATTATATTAGCAAACTTTCAATATCGTCCTTCACCCTCAATTTCCCTTCGTATTCCTAGTTTAGTCCAAACTGCACTGCTCTACAACTGTGAATCAACCTGTGCTTTGTTTCAGGCAGTAAACACATCAGATGATGTGTAATTGGGCACCAGTTCAGAGATGACAGCATATGTAGCAGCCACCTAAACAGAGTCCAGGCCAGGCCTCGGCTGGGGCTGGTCCGGGGGGGGGGCTATACACCAGACTGCCATGGTACCAGCAGATGGCTGAGAGGCTGACCATGAATGGCGGTTCAATCTGCTGCTATTATCCAAGGTGGGCCAACTTCCTCCCGCCAGCAGGTTGTCTCTTTCCTCATGCACTCACACTCCAATACTAATGTCTCCTGTGTGTATCAGCTCTGATGTTGTGTAGCACTGGTGTGGCTGGCGAAATATGACAATTTCTGAGTCTTGTTCACAATTTTGGGAATCTAACTTGATTGCAAATGAAAATGAAGCAAGCAAGTAAGTCTTGAAATGATGGAGAGCACTTGGGAACCTAGCAACGAGGGTACTAAATGGGCATCCTAATTCCTCCCAGAAATTTCCATATTTGTGTTTGGGAGGAGATGATGAATTTGAAATGTTGAAAGGAAAGAGAAATATGATTAAATAAAATAGCATATGTGCAATGGGGCTACATGTTTATCTATTTGTCTGTGGGTGCTGGTGCATCCGTATAGCTCTGTATGTGTGTAAGAGTGTGTCTGAAAAGGTGGTGATTAAATTTGACAGAAATAACAGAAAAACCTTTCAATTACTTCCACAGGCCAAATATTGGGTATCCTGGCAGAGCTGGTACCAAGATATAAATCAATATTTGTGTAAACAAGTAACTACAAACTGGACCTGTCAGGAAAAGGCCAGAAAGACGGGGCTATGAAGGTTAACCTTCAATTTCATTACTTAAAATCTGATTAGAATTGAGATTCCCAAAGAGGGAGCCACAGATGATTCATACATAAGCCCAGCTAGACTGGAAATCTTAAGCAGCACATTTACCTCTGTAAGAGTCTGTAATGAGGACCAGCCACATATCACTGTTTAATCTTCCATGGCACAGTTTCTATTAGAAGCCAGACAAATGATGGTAGGTAAGGAAAAAGAAAGGTCAGCCGATTCTCTGGCTCATTGATTGTCTGATTTTCTACCTAAGTTGCCTGTGTGATCCCACATCTGATTTTATGATCTGAAGTATCGTTTACCACATGTCAGGAGGCCACTCTGAGAGCTGCTGATCGCAAGGTCAAATGCAGTTACAAACACAGGAAGGATCAAATGCGTACACACAAAGCAGAAATGTGTAGACGGAAAAGGAATGCTCCGAAAACTCAATATAATTGTACTACCAAAATAAAATACAGCACTACATGTCCTGTCTTTCACTGTCTACTTGGATCAGCTCTTCCTTCTCAGTCATCTCAGTCTCCTGCACAGTCCTCTCCTAGGGGTTTGATGCCTTTACCTAGTAGAGCAATCTCACTTTCCTGCTGTTTGTCACTGCTGTTTCCTCTTAATGGTCTGCAGCTCATGGGCCAGGAAGAAAACTAAGGGCGTCACCATTAGTGATTAGTGTTTAACATTAATTTTTGTCAAGCTAACAAAGGTATTAGTCTCTAACATCTATGGTCATTTGGGTAGGTAAAGTCTAATACAATTTTTGGCTGAAGGTGCCCTGTGTAGTCTTTTACCTGTAGTTGCATTATGAACCAATTTATTTATGAGTGGTTCCCCCTTTTGTTTGTCTCATGCACGCACATTGGGATGCACATAAGTAACACAAGACACAGTCAGTGACTTTAATTACAGTAGGCTACTGCTGATCGTCTGTTATTCTGAATCCTTTTTGTG
This sequence comes from Xiphias gladius, assembly GCF_016859285.1. Taxonomy (NCBI): domain Eukaryota; kingdom Metazoa; phylum Chordata; class Actinopteri; order Istiophoriformes; family Xiphiidae; genus Xiphias; species Xiphias gladius. The sequence continues at coordinate 30,095,008 of NC_053414.1, read as the reverse complement.
ATATGGCACATTATCAAAGGGACATTTTACTCCTAATTATGTAGATGTCTACAATTGCTGCCGTTTTGTGTAGCCCATTAAATTATAACCCAAATGGTGACATTTATATTGACAGAGAAATTGTCACTGTCTTGCATAAAGAGCCTGTTTCACATTGCGTACATGTTCTTTTATGCACTGTGGTCACTCTCAGACTAGCTCAGGTGGTTTACCTGTCTGCTGGCCTATGTTCAATGATGAATCAGCCTACTGAAAGAAGGTTTTCTACTTATGTGATGAATTTATAACCATAACATTGCATGTTTTTCTTAGCATTTGTATTTTTGTGCAATTGCACATAGACCTTGCTTAATTCATGTCCATGTCTATCAACTGAAGTTGCATGTACATTCGCTTCTGGTTTAGCCTGCTCAACTTTCTGTGTGCTAAAGTGACACCTCTCCATCCTGACCTAGTTGATCAACGGTATGAATCTCTTTCCATTTGTGCCCCAGCACCAAGTACACCATCACCTTGAGGGATGACAGGCTGGACTGTGACAATTGTCAGGCGTTCCCTATTCAGAGGTGATGGTATACCACTGTCATTATTTACAGAACTCCCTCCATATAGAGTTTAGCTCAAAAAACAGCCAGCCATAGTGTGGTAGCAGCTCTTCAATTGTTCGCCCTTTTATATTTCACCCATACCATAAGCCGCACACTAAACCAAGTAGGGCTCCATGGGCGAAGGCCAAGAAGGATACCACTACTGAAAGAGAGACACAAAAAGGCAAAAACTTTCACAGAAAAAAACTTTCATCAGTTTGTTTATATGTGAAGAAATGAAGCCCATAGGGAAAAGAACACGCTACCTACAGTAAAACATGGTGGAGGATCTATCATGCTATGGGGCTGCTTTGCTCCCTCTGGTACTGGAGGCATTGAATGTATCAAAGCAATGATGAAATCAGAAGATTACCAATTCATTTTAGAGCAAAATGTGTTACCCAGTGTCATAAAACTAGGTTTGAAGTGAAGATCTTGGGTCTTTCTGCAGGACAACGACCCAAAGCCCACATCCAACAACACATAAGAATGGTTGAGAAGGAAAAGATGGACTGTTTTAAACTGGCCAGCATTGAGTCTACCTAAATCCCACTGAAAACCTTCGGTGTGAGCTGAAACCTGCCATTGCAAAAGGGAGTCTGTCTGCTGGCAGAAACTATACGCAGACGGGTGCAAGAAGCCTCTAGATGGCTACAAGAAATTTTCAGAGGCTGCCATTGTTGCCAAAGGTTCTGCAACCAAACATCAGTGAAGGTTGCCAGTAATTGTGTCTGGGCTACATTTTGTGTTTGCATTTTTTCACAGTAATTCCAGTTTTGATTTGTTATTTTCTTTTGTTCAGTAACCTTTTGTTGAGTAACATTTATTTCTGTATTTAAAATTCAGGGGTGTCAATAATTCATTGCTGTTCAGATCAGATAAAATGGAAAGCCTTTATAAAACTTACAGAGCAAGCAGATGTGAATGACAGATACTGTTAATAATCATGTATTGCTCTACAGCTAATCTAACCATTGCCACTCACATTAAACATTGTATTTTGAATTTACATCCAGAGCAACTAAAAAAAATAGAATTCAGATTCTGGTTATGTCTTTGACTATTGACATCTGACCAGGTCTGAGCAGGCTAGTGGCAGATAATGCAATTTTGTGTTTTCCTGGGTGCCCAAATTGCAGTGCACTGCAGGATTGCTATGGAGAGGTCACTTTCAATGCCTTTCCTCCCAGTCTGGTCACCATAACAGGGAAGGAAAAAAGACCATTTTGTTGCGAAAATCATCATTTTGTCAGGGCATGAAAATGAAAACAAAGATATAATCAAAGTTACCAGGATATGCCGTGTCAGCCTTTAAACCCACTTATACAACAAAGCCTGTCTGAAACTGAATAATAGTGTAGTTATACATGACAACTCTAGTGCAGTGATCACAAGTGCAGGTAATTGCAGTAACCTCGCACTGCCAAAGGTCACTGAAGAGTTATTGAGCTGTGGACCCTTTTATAGCGGTTTCCCTATGTGTTTGAGTATGCTCCTCATGATATGCACTGGACAAAGTTCAGCGCAGATGCTCCCTTGATAATCCAACCAGATAGTTATCATCTGTAAATATTATTTCTATTATTTTACATTCTAGGATCAAGTCTGAGTACACATTGTCAGAAACTTTCACCATAATGGCATCAGCACCAGAATCTGACAAAACAGAACAACTGTGAAACTCGCTTCAACTTAGTGAAGTGGTATCAGTTGGCAATGATGGGCAGAGCTGCCATTTGGCTCCACCTGTCAGCTCCCAGCAGCTCTGTGTTGATACCGATGGCAGGCAGTGGTGTTGTATTGCTGTTTAATTCAATTGCTGTTTTATTTAAGTACATTATGTTTCTTAGACGCTAAAACAGAGACAAGGAGGGAGAGAAATGGAGAAATCCACTCCACCATGGACTTTTTACAACTAGGTGTGTATATGCAAGTATTGCAGGTTATGACTATAGTTTTTCATGTGGTTAAAAGATCTTAAACTAAAATATATCAATGTGCCATACACTGTTGGCCCAGTCACTGATTATCTTTTATCTGTAGCTTTTATATCAACTACTATATATTACTATATATATTACTATACTATATATAACATATGTTACAGGAAACATGCATTTACTCCTTAAACGTACTCTCCCCTGAAAAACAAGCCCATAGGTCATCTGTGCAAGCAGCTCTTTAGGAATCGTAGTTATGTTTTGTTGTCAGGCAACATGTATCATCATTATAAAGAAAACAAAGGGGTTAAGTAAGGTGATGTAATATGAAGAACGATAAACTCTGTGTTGGAAGGAGGTTGAGGGAATGAATGGGTCAATAAAAAACAGGATTTCCACTCGGGAGACTGCTGATTGTTTCCTGTTTAAAACTGATAGTCAGTGCATTTTCTTTTATTCATGACTGTTCCACACCATGTGTTTATTATTGTAACCATAACGACAACGTCCTTTAACCTTAACTAAGCACTTATTTTAACCCAAACCAAGTTTTTGTGCTTAAACCTAACCAAACTGTGAAGGTTCGATAATCTTACCTGCGTGTTACCGTGACGATGAAGGTCCAGTACACCTGCCGCTACACTTCAATGGGTCATAATACTGTTACCATCATGATGATGGTCCACTACACCTGCCGCTGGTATGCTTCTATGGGTCATATTATTGTTACCATAACGATCAAGGTGCAGTACGCCTACTGCTGGTGAGCTCCTATGGGTAGGGAGAAACGATCTAGGTGGTCATTTAGGTTGGAGGACTGGTTGCTCCCCCTGACCTCTTTTCGTTTTTTTCATCTGGTGCGGAAATCTAATACAGAATTCTGGATAAGAGTATTGTACTGTAATTGCTGTGCCACATTCACTATATTAGTATGCAAATGGAGATGCGGACTTAGAGTCTAAAGGGATGGTATAGAATGGCAAACCAAACAAAAATAATTATCACAATAATGTGTGAAAAAATATTGATAAAAATAAACATTTTCACACTTTGATTAAACCGTCTCTGCAGTACATAGTTGTATCAGTGTGGAGTACATTGAATCCATTGTAAAACCTGTTCATCTAACTTTATAGCATAACAAGTTTTCCAACATTAGTGTCTTTGTTTGTTTTCAATTATTGTGGAAATTAGTGTCACCAATGTCGCCAATGTTCCCTGCTACAAAATAGAACAATGGAGCTCGAAAGTAAAGGAAAAGGTCTTTGTTGGTTTAGAGGTGATATTTAATCTAATTCTTTCTGTGTCCATGGCAGGCATTTATTTACAACTATGTGCCATTTAATGTCAGAACTGAAACACTGTCTGATTAGTTAGATAAAAGCTTGAATTTGTGTCAGTCACTCTAACTATATCATTTCAGCATAGGCAAACATCAAGACCATTGTTTACCATTTGACACTGTATTACTAATAGGACCACATTGCAAGGGCCAACAAAGTAAATAATAGGGTATTAATCAGCAGCATTGCAAATGAAGAAGCCAGCATTTTTAATATCAGAAAAACAGAGTCTTCATTTTTAGCTTACTGGAGGCCTAAACGTTGCCTACTCCATATTAGAATTGCAATTGCCTGGATGCAGTCTTGTTTAGCTACACCCTTGCCAGCAGTGCCAGAGGTCTACATTTAATTAAGCTTGGTAATAAATTATCAAAGAATTCAGCTCAAAATGTCTCCACCTCTGGGCATGGGCAGGCTTTATATTCAACATGCCTACAAAGTTATGTGCAGCTAACTACACATACTTCACAACAGTTTCTGTGCAACTACAATACTCTGAAAATCTACCTTCATCCATAGCAGGGTTAATTTTTTTCGAGAATAACACTGAGTTCGCTAAGGACTTCTGTGATCACCTGAAGCATCACAAAGAGAGAAAAATGCTGATAACTTTTTTCACTTTGTACAGTATTTATTCAAATGTTTTCATGATATCTGAAATTAGAAGTTTCAAAAAATTAAAAGGAAGGAAAAAGAGTGGGAGACTGGAGTTCAGGATTTTTTAAAATCCCAAATTTGTGTTGCAAATGTAGCCACCATACCTCTTTATGGTTGAGCTCTTAATTAGGTGATGGTGGTGGAGGGAGGCCTAATTATTCATTTAAGTGAACTGGCCCGAACTTACAACTGGTCTGTGGGGGAGAAATGATTTATGGAGCCCTGGAAGCCCTCTGGGGGATGGGTGATGGAGGCAAATGGAAAGGCTGCTGGACATGGTGGCAGCAGTACTGTGAAGATAAGAGAAGGTGAGGACAGAGACACAGAGAGGGGATGGGAAAAAAACAGACACTTTGGGGCTGATGGGAAATATTGCTGCCTTAAAATGCAGGACTATATCCACCCTGGGTCTGCTGAGCCTCATGTACCATTTCTGTGCCACTGGTCAAAGATACTTGAATAACAAAAAAAGACAAAGTGAAAGTGTAAGAGATAGAAAGCGAGACAGAGAAAGCAGGGGTGAAGAGAGAAGGGACAGAAAGAAGGACAGAACAAGAGAGAAAGGGACAGAACTGGAAAACATTCAGGACTACAAAAGAAATAAAGATGAAGGTCAAAAAGACAAAACAAGAAGAAATCTGAAAAAAGTATGTGTATGTGTGACAGTGTGAGAGAGATACTAAGAGTGGAAAAAAGTAGTAGAGATAGAAAATGATATATAAAAGACGGGAGACGCAGGGAGAGATAAAAGTCAGTGAAGACCTTGAGCTTTTTGTTCCTCCCTCTGATGGTACTCTGGCACTGCTGGAGCTGCACAGCTGTTTCTGGATCTGGCCATGCTAAAAAGTGCCTCACCTCCGCACACACTCTCTTATTTGGAGTGGGAGTGTTACAGGGTTATAGTGAGATAGATAAAATGAGTTAGTGAGTCAACAGTATTTTAAAAATGTCATCTTAAAATGTGCCACACATCCACTGACTGCTTTACTACCAGTTACAGACTCAAACATTTACCCAATCCTTTTAGATCTGACTAAAGATCTTGTGTCAAAACATACGGGGCTCTGGAGTTCCAGGTTACGGTCGTAATACGACCAGTGTTATCGCTGCAGTTTAGAACATCAGAAGATTTACTCCATTACTTTTGAAAGAATGGGTCTTTGATTTCAGACAGATATACAAAAGCAGTCTTCTCATTTCTAGGCAGAAACTGTCGATTTTGCTGAGATAGCAACTCTTGCTGGCAGACTTTATCAGCTGTAGTAACATAGCTATTTAAGCTAACATTACTTGGTTGAAAAAACTCCCTCTATCTGGCTTTTTAAGGTTGTCAGCTCACTAATTTTCAAAAAAATGCATTTGCATATTTCTTATATATGCACTTGAAAGCTACTGAACATAAATGATATCATGCTAAAATAAGCTGCATGTCCCTTGCAAAAATTCAATATCCTCACTGATCCATGTAGACAATATGTAAATGTAGAAACCTTATTATTCTTGTACTGCAATGTAGTATGATACAGAAAAATGTAAGATCAGAATGTTATATTTTTTTCTAACCAATTGCCTGCTTAACTTGCATACTTTTTATATTTTTAAACAGTATGTTACAATTTTATGTCACAAAAGAAAAGGCTTTTAGGAGAAGAACAAACTAATGTGTTTGGCAACCATAGCCAACACAATATCTTGGTTGTTGGAGTTGCTGGACTTGCCCAAATCCTAACAAAGATGTTACCCTAACTTCCGTTAGCATCCAGCACAGACTTGCACACAGTTGGGATACTACAAAGGGTATGTGCTATTCACGTAGGTCTACAGGACTTACTTAAATTGTAATCCCACAAGCTAATGTAATAAGTTAATGATGTGCTCCTTGGCCTTGGAAGTAATGCTTGGTTACTTGGTTACGCCTAGGATTTTGGAGTTCTGGAAAGGACATTAAAAAGACCCCATCCACAACTGAATTCAACATGTGGGGAAAACCGAACAGGCCTTGATTGGCCTGCCATGCCTATTTACATTTTCTATTTTTCTGTTTTGGGGGTGGGGGGTTAGCGAAAAATCAATTAACCATTGTAACCTGCATGCTCACAAAGCCAGACACCCTCCTTTAAAGTATCACTAACAATTAAAGCATATTTTATATACCATACCATACATGGCAGGACAGCCTCCTAAATCAAAGCCACAGTCTATTAAAAGTGTAATCAGGCACACTGTGGTGAGACTTCGGGCCCAGTTTCACCCCATCAAGTCTTAATGAGGTCCACTGAGTCGTTAACCCGCACATTCAAATAACATGCATCAATATTAATAGGTTATTAATGACTCAAAGAAATTACATACAGTGGAATGGACAAAGAGTGCTGGGAAGAGACAGTGAGAGCAAGAGAAAGAGAGAAAGACAGTGATACTCTTAAAAGTTTGTGATGTTAGGTGTGCTTTTGTCAGTGGTGATATATTGTAAAGTCTCAAATGAAAGCCATTATTCAAATATTGACAGAGTTTTAAATGTATTGAGTTGCTGGCCATTAAAAACATAAAGCCAGTCCCTATTAAAGATTATATTTGCTCATCTATTGTCTTTAATTCCATAACCCCCTTACCCTGAAAAACCATTGGGGTTGAATTACCTGCACTATAATGGCTCCCATGTTAAATTTAGCATTCCCACAACACTAATTCTAGCAATAGAGTCATACTCACCAATCTGCTTCTCTGATTTTCTCTTTTCAAAAGAAATACTGGATAGTTGTTCATTCCAATCATTCTCTTTTGACGCTTTTTAGGTATTATGCATAGAGGTCTTCTTGGTTCCTAATAACTGAGCCACAGTCAGCCACAAGTGGCAGCAATGAGCCCATTCTGCACTTGGAACCAAACCTGGACTAGCTAAGTAAAGGTGAGATTTGTACTTTATCTGTGGTATTTTTAAACATTTTGCTTTAGTGCTTAGGAGAAAAGACTTCAGGGATGAGGAATAACTTGTTAGTATAACAATTACACGTATGATTAACTTTATCACCTCAGATAAGGAGCAGCACAGACCCAGTTGTTCTGTCTTTTTTGGGTTCTGTTCGAAGTGACCGCATTTTTGCCCTGATCTAATTATCATCTGATCTAATTCAGGCTGGTTCTGACTGTCCTTGGGTCCCTTTAGGACTTGGACTCTTTTTTTGAAAATGTATTTGTGCAAAGCAACTTCTGGTACATTTTCCATTTTCTTTCAGACCTGTGAAAACCTCTAAGCATACTCTTTGAGCAGCTGGAGGGCTTTTGTTATGAAGCATCTATGTAGGAAGAGTTGAGTTTCATTGACATTAGAGTAATACTGAACAAGAAAAAATGGAAAAGTCAAACCAAGTGCCATTAAATATGAGAACAATATTTATATGGTTCACAAAATAATCTCACCATTTGGTCCATTTATAAGATGCTTTAGAGCTTTTGATCATATCACACAATCTTCATCAGCAGATTTACCTGACTGTCATGGAATTGCCACTTTTAGTCCAAGTGGGCTTAAAAGTTGGGAATTTAGGATTGGGTATTTCTGTTAAAAAGAGAAATTCAGAGGAGCAGAGTGGAGAGTATGTCACTGATGGAATTAGTACTGTGGAAATGTACATTCTGCTGAATTTAACAAGACAAACAGGTAAACATGAAGGAAGTGTTGAGTTTGCATTAATAGCAAGGGCATCGGGGGTGGATCTACTGGGGTGGCATGTTTTGGTCAATCTAAGTCAAAAATATAAAAATTAAAAGTTGTGGCTCGTCGGAAATTTAAAAGGGCAAAACGCTGAAGTCCGAATGCAAGTGAATGAAGCAAGAGATGAAACTCCCAGGTTCTGCCCCTCCCTTTGCATGCATTCAACAGCAGTCGGCAGACCATATGGTGAAGGAGTGAGGTAATACTTACTCTTCATCTCTCTTTCTATATATATATATATATATTTTTTTTTTTTTTTTTTTTTTTGCCACATCTTAAAGTGTCCATGCCAACCTCTTGCCCATGATTATTTCTCTAGATCTGCCCTCTAGATCTGCCTATGAGTGACATCTAATTAAAATGGCGGGAGATCAGGAAGCGTTTAATACTTATAAAACAGGTAAAATTATTTCTCTAACAGAAGCCTGTTCCAAATAAAGGCCTGGCCTCTTTCTCTCTCTCGGTTTAGGTATTTGAGAACTTACTGTATATGTTGACTACATTTTTGATAGGGTACCACTTGATAGACGGCGACAAGGTGAGGGATCTTCACTTTGTGTAAACTCATAAACTCAGGACTCGAGGGCAAACAGCAGTGAGCCCATTCATATGCAGTGCCTTCAAAGAAATGTCTATGCTTGCAGCAGTGAAAATAGTATTTCTGTGGTTTGTGTATTTGTGCATGTGTATGTGTGTGCAAGTTTGTGTCTTCATAAACACAGAAGTGAGTGACAGCGTTGCTTGGATCAGATAAGACCAGGCCCAGAAGGTCCACAGGGGATGACGCACTCCACAGAGAGAGAGAAAGCAGCACAAAAATCCCAAAAGCTGGTCCTAAGCAAAGGCTTAATCCTTTGATGTGAGGCCTCTTTTCATGTTGTGAGTGACAGATGCATGTGTGAACACCTACTGTAAGCAAACGTTTATTTACAGGTTGCAAATCTGCAGAATCAAAGCTTAAAGATTTAAAAGCAGCAGCACATTGCTAAATCCAGGAGAATAAACCTAAATCAGATTTTATTTATTTTACAGCACATTTCCACGCTTAGGTTTGAAAGGCCTTGTAAACAAAAGGAATAACAGCGATGTAATATCAGACATGATAAAATCAGACATGTGCATTAAAGCAGTACCAACAAGTCAGACAGTAAAAGCAGCAGAGGGCTGACATACAAAGATGAATTTTGTTTAATCACCTGTGTTTGCAGATACCACTCCCAGAGAGAAGCCGCTTCTTAGCATACAACAGCAAACACACAGTTGCCTCTAGATTTAGGTTTAAAGGGCCAAAACCAACTGTATGAAGCCAAAAGACATATTGCAGCTTTATTGGGGGGGTTCACTGCAACAATGTGACGCAACATTTTCCCCTCTTCTTGAAGGAATTACTTATTATGTAAACCAGTCAAATAAAGCATTGTTTTGAAACCATACCCTATAATAGTAAGAGGTGTAACTTGGTTTTCAGAACAAAAATACATGAATCAACAAAATGAATAACTGAATAGCCATTATTTGCTCTGTTACCAGGTAGGGTACCATTTTAAGTCCAAAGCCTGAATGCAAAACTAGCATTAATCACTTAGTATGAAGTAACCAACACTTTATGGATGGGAAAATGAAATTACACATTCACCTTTGGCATACACGCTGCATGAGGTTCTGTTTCTCAGTCCTCAGAACAGTATGAAATTATTTAACTTTTGTTTTTTCACATTACAGTATCAGTGCCTTTCAGTTCAGTTATGACAGTATTCTCAGTCCATGGGCCCTGTTTTTTTTTGTCTTCACCTTACAAAACCTGTCAACAACCGAGGTGGGTTCTGGCTGTCAGGCTCCTTCTTGGGCCTGGTTCAGGTGCATTATAAAGCACCGTGAACCCCTCAAGCACAGCCTCATTATCCTTGCTGGTGCAGGCTATGGCCTTCTTTGGAAAGATTGCAAGTTTTGATGCATTCCACTTGGGCAGGCGGTACTCAGTCTCACTTTCTTAATGATTTAAAGAGGTTCTGTGAATCCGGATAATCCCTTATGGACATGTTCAGGTCTCCAGACCCGTATAATGTCATTCACTTGAAAACATGGACAGTTTTGACCCAGTCTCTCTGTATGTATCCCCCTTGCACCTCTGTTGTTTGTGTCTCACAGCATCTTCTTACTCTTCAGCAATTCAAATGGAGTAGCTCCTGTTCTAGTATGTTGTGTAGCAATAAAGTTCTGTATGAACTCTGTTACTACTTTTTTCCATGGTTTATGCATTCTTTCGGTAGTCTGTATGCACACTTTAAGCTCCCTAGTGAATCTCTCAATGGCTCGAATGCTCTCAGATAGTAGAAACTGGAGTGCAGGTGCTTTATCTCTCTCTCTAAGAAAGTTGGCAAATGTCTGGGTGGTAAACTGACATCTGTTGTCAGAGGTAGGAAAGGTTTCCTTCATGATTGAACACGGAAGTTAAGAAGCAAATAATCACCTCAGTAAATCCCACTTCTAGCCACTTAATGTAATAGTCTGTGAGAGCAATGGTGTAACGGCAGTCCCATGTGGCCCCCTCAAAGGTACCTGTTACATCAATGGCAACCTTTTCAAGCGCCACTGGCTTAAGTGGTGCAGGTGCAGTCTTTGCCATTTTGTCCTTGTATTGACATGACACACATGACGCTATCATAGTCTGTACATATTTGTCCATCTGTGGCCACCAAAATAGCTGGGAACGACCAAGCAACCAGTGCCTCTCATGACAGGTAAGTTATCTATAGCCAGTTCATCTCACACATGAAAGAACGGAGCAAGTTCATTTGTTATCTTCTTCCTGTAGTTTGGCCAGCCTTTCTCTATCTGATGTCGCAGTTGTGTCAGGTTCAGGACAGGTCTCACAAGCGGCGGTGACCTCTGAGACGGACAAGGTGCACAAGGACTCCAAAAAGACTGTAGGCACCATGACCAGTCCCTCTGCAGCATCTCCTGTGGTAGGCAGATGAAGGTTGGACAGGCAGTCAGCTGTCATAGTTTGTTTCCCAGGATGGTAAGTAACATCATACGTAAGGCAAAGTAGTCATGCAAGACTATCTTGCGATTCGCAGTCCAGTATGACCATTAGCTGTGCATGTGAGCGGGGATGTAAGCTCTCGGTGGTCTGCACATAGCACAAATTGATGTTCCCAAACGATCTCCACGTTCTCCACCTTTCTACTGCCCAAAAGCATGCAAGTGTTTCATGTTCGACAATAGAATATTTTCTTTCAGCAGGAGATAGTGTGCTGGATGCAAAAGCTATGATCCTCTCTGTGTTGTCTGGGTGAAGTTGGATTTCACTCAAAATCCTACATTTTCAAGGATCGCAGGTAGCGAGTGCCATGTGGTACAGGTTCATTGGCCACTGCACTGACCCGGTCTTGGTTAGGGTGAAGTCCATCTATGAATATGGTGTGGCCCAGGAAACACAGAGAGGTCTGGTTAAACTTAAACTTGTGTGTGTTCAGTTTGAGTCCCACATCATCCAAGGCATGCAGCATGATTAGATTGGCATCGTGATCCTGCTGGATGGCACCATAGCATATCACATCATCAAGGTAAAAAGACAATGAAAGCCTCCTCAGTTTCTGTTGTTATGTTACAGCATCTGGTTTGAGTTGTATTTTGTGCACAAATCCTTTTGCACACCCAATCTCCTGTACCTGAGTCTCAGTTGCTGTCTGTGGTGTTGTGCCTGGCAATGCCCTCTGCACAGTAGGTGGGTCAGGGGGGCCATTAGGGCTGGTAGTAGTAACGATTTTGTCACCCTTAACACAAATATGCAGAGAAACAAATAAATCTAGCCCAGCAAAGTAGCGTCTGACTTAACCACTACAAAGGAGCTAGTAGTCGAATGTCCATCATGAGTTATTGTGGCATGCACACACCTTTTAATGTTTTTTTTTTACTCTTGTATATTTGATCAGAGTCACTTTAGGCTCAGCAAGGTACATGTAGGAAAGAAGTAAGTACTCTCTGGAATAATAGAAACGGATGAACCTGCTTCTACTATTAGCTCAATATCATGAGAGCATCCATTTGCATTCACTTGTAAAGATGGTAAAGATGATTTTATCATGCACAGCATCATTCATGTAAAGCACAGTTAGTTCAGATATCAATACCTCACGTACCTCCTTTTGACCAGATCGACACACTTTGGAAAAATCTCCCACTTGTCAGCATGAGTTGCATGTTACTTTAGCCACTGGGCAAGAAGGCTTATAACTAAGTGGATGGTAGATCCGCCACAATTGCTGGAGCAGCGTTTCTCGGTAGTTTGAAGCAGGTTTCCTCTTTTCCCACTGGTGATTCCTACTGAGCTGTGTGTCTATGGTTCCCATAGACACAAATTGACACAGCAGCAGTAGAATTGACAGAACTTCGGCATTCCATAGTCCAATGTCAATCTGACAGGGTCAGGTCCAGTCCTAGCAAGAGTCTGTCTCATATGCACATATTAGCAACACGCTCTATCAGTGGGTCACAAAGCATTTGCTCCTCAATGTCACTGAACTAATACGTGTTGTGGTAGCTCGCGTAGTGAGGCCAGAAACTGGCTAATCATCTCGTTCGGTCTCTGTTTTCTTTTGAGAAAGTTGTGGCATTCCGCAATCACATTAACTTTGGGAACAAACTGCTTTTTTAGTCCTTCCACGGCAGCAGGGTAGTTAGTACATGTGTCTAGAAAAGTGTAAAACAGTCTATTTCCCTCTATGCCAAGTGCTTGGAGAAGAACATCACATTTTCTTCCCTCGGGCCAGCTGTCCCCGGTAACAGCGACGACTAACAAGTATTTTACAAAGATTTTAACCACTTAACCAAGAAATAGTTGGGTTGTCTGGGGAAGGCATGAATGCTTCAGGTAAAGGAACAGAAATGGCCGTCATCGTCATCAAAATGTGGTGTCTTACACTTGTACAAAAATTAAGTAACTAGCCGGAGAGACGTACACTGTGCTTCGATACATCCTTTATTTTTCTTCTTCCCCCTCTCGCATGAAACATCTTGTACATAACACTACATATCTGTTTCTCACTGCAACAATGTGACAAAACACACTCATGAAAAAAATAAAAAATGTTCACTAAAGGTAGAGAAGGTATGTAAAGGTAAAGGTAAGGTAAGGGTAAAGGACTCATTTCTAATTTCTGTAAGGTGTTGGAGTAACCATTGAGAGCAGCTCTTACGTGATCACATGATTAATCACATGTATGTTCAGGGGAAGGAGGCAGGAATTTAATCTATTTATTTAATTTAATCTAAAGGCTTCAAAAATTGGGCTCAAGTTGTAGTCCACAGTTAACTGGAACCCTTTACGTGAATTGAAATTACTCCCTCAAACAAAATGAAAGACAAATAAAACTTACCTGTGCTTAGTTTTCAGTGTTCACAGGCCTGAATTAACCAATGAACGATGGTTTTACTGCATAAAAAGGGGCTGATTGTTTCCAGTTTCTTTTTCACAATGGCAAAGATAAAAGAGCTGTCTGTGAGTATCAGAAATGGTATTATCAAAAAACAATTCCAAAGGCTATAAAGCAACTGCCTAAGATTTTGAAATCCCTGATTCAACAGTTCGTAATGTTATCAAGAACTTCCATTAAGAAGCTTCCAGGACGTGGCACTGAGAAGAAACTCAATGAGACAAGTCTGCGATGGTTGATAGTTGAAAAACACCCCGCAAGACATCTTTAGAGCTTCAGGCTGACCTGGAGCAATCTGGAGTGGTGGTTATAGCCTGTACTCTACACCCCACACTAAACCAAGTAGGGCCCCATGGGCAAAGGCCAAGAAGGACACTACTTTTAAAAGAAAGGCACAAAAAGACAAGACTAATGTTTACAATAAGCCACAATTTTTCTGGGATAATGTTCTATGGACTGATGAAACCAAAGTACAGCTCTTCCGGAATGCAGTGCATCAGTTTGTTTAAAGGTGATAAAATGAAGCCCATAAGGAAAAGAACACCCTACCTACAGCAAAACAAGGTAGAGGTCTGTCGTGCTGTGGGGCTGCTTTGCTGCCTGTAGTACTGGAGGCACTGATTGTATCAAAGGAATGATGAAATCAGGAGATTACCAAGGCATTTTAGAGCAAAATGTGTTACCCAGTGTCAGAAAACTAGGTTTGAAGCGAAGGTCTTGGGTCTTTCTGCAGGACAACGACCCAAAGCCCACATCCAGCAGCACAAAAGAATGGTTGAAAAGGAAAAGATGGACTGTTTTAAACTGGCCAGCAATGAGTCCTGACCTGAATCTCATTGAAAACCTTTGGAGGGAGCTGAAATCTGCCATTGCAAAGAAGACTGTTGCAAACTTAAAAGAGCTTGAACACAAAGCAATGGAAGAGCAGCAGAAACTACCAGCAGACAGGTGCAAGAAGCTTCTAGATGGCTACAAGAAACATTCAGAGGCTGTCATTGTTGCCAAAGGTTCTGCAACCAAAAATTAGTGAAGTTTGCCAAAAGTTGTGTCTGGGCTACATTTTGTGTTTGTATTTTTTCACTGTTTTCCAAGTTTGTTTGTTTTTTTTATTTTATTTTTGTTTAGTAGCCTTGACCAATTTATTAAAATATTTTGATAATACAACATCGGTTAATGTGCATTTATTTCTGAAGATTACAGGTGTGCCAAAAATTTCAACCAGGACCGTAAAACCAGTTCAGTTCAGTAAATACAGGCCCAGGTAACTAATCAGAATAAGGCTCATTTGGAATTTTACTGTTAGTTTTTGTGTCGCCTCTCTGAAAAGCCTCATAAATCCATCTCGTGGCTTGAAGTAGGCATGAGTACAGAGAATTACTACTATCAAGATGGGACGAGATACAGTACAGGCATGAATTCACATTTCGAATCTTAAAGCAATAACATAAGCCATGATCAAGCAATTTTTTGCAGTACAAGAGACAGAGAATAATGCATTTTTAATGTAATAAGCAGAGATGTTAGATAGCAGCTTGGTGTTGAGGATAAGGGACGGAGGCAGTCTTTAAATATGCCATGAAAGCATAAATATGTTTGTCGACATCGTGTTTGTGCTCTGCTGTGTCCAGATGTTGATTGTCACAGAAAGCCAAAATTACAACAATCAAAGCCCTTGTGTTATAGCAGCCTTTTACTGGACACATGAAAACAGTCAGCGTGTTTTCCACCTCCAAAGGAACTGTGTGGATGCTCAGCACATAAAAAAGGACATATGGTCCTAGTAGATTTAGTGTCAGTTTTCAGAATGTATGTTTCCTGCTGGAGGAGGGAACAGAGGGATAAAGCAGAGACCAACTGGACTATTTGCCATCATTATTTCCTCCTGCTATCTCTGTCTTGATTGAGTCCACATAGTACATAGGAACAAATGACTCTGACTCACTGGCCATGCCCAGAGCAACTGCAGGAAAACGTTTTAGAATCCCCTCATTTAGCTTACCTTAGTTTTTAATTGAAAGTTGCAACAATGGTAGACAAAGAAACAGGAGTGGCACCTGAAATAAATAACATGTTTTTAAAAAGACTGTTCACAAGTATAATGTACCTCCATTGTGACACAGCATCAATATCAACATATAGCCTGACAAACCATGCTGTGTGAGTGATTTGTCTGTGTACGGGTGTTGGGGCAATTGCCAGCTAAGTGACAGTGATCAATATGTATGTTATCAAGTCAAGGCTCCACTGTATGAATGGCACTGTTATCTGCCCGAGATGAACAATATTCTCACAGCAGTTATTCCAGGCACAATGACTTGCTCTTTATTGGAGGTTCATGGAAATCTAAGCTGTCAAACCGTCTAAAGGAAGTGAGCTTTCACTAATATATTTCCAAACTGACTGACAGCAATACTGCTTCTGCAAGAAAAGGGGGGAGGGCAACTGAGAAAATTAAACCACTGCCAGAATATCGACTGCCATTTAGCAACAAATTATTGCTACATTGTAAATTAGTGGGACACAAACATATGCGATCTTGATATGAGAGAGGTAAATAAAATGGGCAAAGTGTGGGACCCTGAAGGACCAAAGGGTCAACCAAAGCAATCAGCGTAATGCATCTGAATGCACCTGTATACCCAGCAAGGGCCTAGAGACATCTATGGGTTGCCATTTTGACTGATAGTAAGAGTACAGTAGCTGCGGTAACAGTTGCATGTCATGCATGATTCCCGGGTCCGCCTTTATCCCTTAATAGCAGGCTAATGAGCGGCGCCGGCACCAAAATCAGAGAGGACAGACACAGAAGGAGCCTGCGAGAGAGTCATGTAAGACAAGGAACATTATTGCAGACTGAAATCATCTCAATTCCAAAACAGCACTCACCCTCATGGTATCTTGGAAACAGAAGCTGTCAACCACACTCCCTCCCGTAGTCCCATTATCTTTCTCCTGCTCACACTATAAAAGTTTCAGCCACAGCTGTAACAGTCTAAAACGCTGGATCACAGATTTGGCCAGTCACCAGCATGTGTGGGAGAGGGGCTGAGGAGCAAAGCTGCTAGAAATGCTGTTATAGGAGGGACAACTGTGCATCTAAAGCAGAGAGCATGCTGAAAGAAAGAAAATACTAATTTCAGTGCTACCAACACAGAGATTAGATTTTAATCTAAACCAAAGTCATAAAGCAGTCTAATATAGTGGCAGAAGTCCTCCACTATCCTGTTTGTAATTATCCTCTTTTATCCCACATTACTGCTGTAAATAATGTTATACAGTGGACCCAAAGTACTACAGTTTGTAAAACAAAGCACTATGTTTCCCAGCCAGTAAACAATATAGAGAACATTACATTACAATTTTTGTACCATAATCCAAATAATTACAAAACCAACAAATTACCTTTAATGTCTAATGGTGAGAATGAGAGCAACCTTTGAACACTCAAAACAATTCAACTTGCATTTGTTATATAAAATCATGTAAAAGAGTTATTCTGGCTAATGATGATAAGCTTGCAGACAGTGAATGAAGTCAGCTGAGCATGAAAAAAAACTGAAAACTTTTTAATTTGTAAGAAATAAAACTGAAAGTGTAAATGTGGACTAAGGGTGACACGGTGGTGCAGTGGTTAGCACTGTCGCCTCACAGCAAAGAGGTTCTGGGTTCAAACCGGGGGAGTTTGCATGTTCTCCCTAAGGCTTTCTATGGGTAGTCTGGATTCCTCCCACAGTCCAAGGACAGGCAGGAATTGGTTCAGACTTGTGATTATGGCTTCAAAGTGTTGAAGGTACTACCAGCCTTATGTTTCCTGTTTTGTACTAAAAAAGCCATTTGCAAGGCAAAACAACTCACATTTGATTACTATGTGTGTGCCTCCTTAAGAATTCTCCATTTTCACTGCTTTCCTTGCCTATCTATAACTTTGCCTGGCTCAGATAGGCTGATGAATGCTCGGTTGATGTCAAAGGAAATGTAACCCTTGAGGCAGCACATATCCTCCTACAGCACTGAGGGATGGCTTAATATCCACTGATTTATTTTTTCTCATGTAGATCCTCTGACTCTCCATCTAGTGAATTAATGATGAAGCTAAAAGCATCAAATGCAAATCATCAACAAGTGATCAAAAGAGGACACAGAACATTTAGGTCTGAAAACACCACTGAGAACTCACAGTGTGTGTTTACCAGTGTGTGTGTAATGGCCTGTGTTTGAGGGCAAAAGTTCACACAGAATAAAAAATGAAGATGTTTTTCTTTACTTCATTCATGTAAAATACAAATACTGTTTTGTTTGATGCCGAAATCCCCATCATGTAAGACTCATAGATAAAAGACACCATTACTTTTATATTAATTTGGTTCCAAAGCACATCAGGTACATTAAGCATTAGTTTGCTACGAGGCACAATGGAATTTAAACTGAACACTAACATATAAATAATAAATAAATAAAAAGACACACTCTCACTCACTGTGGCCTTTTTCTATATTCTACCAAACCATGATCTTTCCCTAACCTTAACCAAAATGCTGCCAGTGCCAAAACATAACCATACAAAAGTTTAATAATGGTGTAGTCACTATAAGTGGATGCTGTACTGCAGGACTGGATATTCTGGCAAATAACAAATACATTGTCAGTTTACATTTTAGCGATTTTACCAGTTCACTGTTTTTGACTGTGCTGTCTGCAATATTACTGTGCTGTTTCATTTCCAAATTTCATATTGTTGTTCCAGACTGTGATTGACTGCATTATCGTTGTAAATGTTCTAAATAAATGTTTTACTCAGCGTCCCATATTCTGATTAAAAGTCAGTGAAATATTTAACACCAGTGCGCATAGGCACAATGACAGAAAAAGAACTATTAACTTATCTGTGAGGTTTTCTGCGATCACATTGTACAGCTGTACTCATTAACTTTTCTATATTTTACCAGTGGACGTCATGAAATTTGATGGATTGGATGTCTCAGTCAGCAGTGCAGAGTTTAGGTTTAGAGTTCAGGACAACCCTGAAAACTCGGTTTTGACTCATACAGTAAGCAACCTTTTTTGTAGATTTAACCAGTCTGTGTGGACAAAGAAGCACCAAGGTCCAACCGATTGAAGTGGAAGAAGTATTCCATTGTTCTAGCTACAGCCCATCAGTGTTACTCTCATAGGCAGTGGGACTCCCAGCCCCCACAAAGCAGGCAGAAATGCTTGAATGTGTGTCTGAAATTGGAACGCAACACAATACATTACGCATTTTATTTATAAGTATATTTCTTATATATTTATAAGTTATGAATCCAATTTTGTGTAAAACATTTCAACTCACTGCAATATAAATAGCTTTCACACTTCACTAATGCTGCCTGTAGCCCTTAGAGCTGCTGCGAATCATTTTATAATCCCAACATTGTCAGAAAAATTAGCATAAAAGGTTAATAACAGCAGTTGTGTGATCGGCTATATCTACAAAAGGGCTGCTATTTAACATCAGCACTGGTTTTATTTGTTGGGCCTATTTATTGGAAAGGTTTTTCAAACATGCAGGGGAGGATCAGGGTAAGTTTAATTGTACCAGCATATGTATAGTTGTGTCGGTCAAATTACACAGTGGCTTTTTGGGGGGGTCTCTTTTTGCACACCAGGAGTGGGGTAGAGGGTTATCAGAGGCCATACACACAGTACATCTGCCATAAAAACCTATCAGCACCCTGCACAAGGACAGAGAGAGAGAGAGAGAGAGATATCCAGACTCAGTTATTAGTTATGTATAGGTGCACAAATCCACACATGGAAGCAGCTCATGAGCCATGGTACATGAAAAACATCTTGCGCATGTTACGCACATCATTGACATCAAATAATGTCAGACGCACTGACAAAGTGCCGAGCCACACACACATTTAACATGAAAGATGATTAGAGAGTTAATTTGATTTTAAATATTTCTTATATCATTGCAGCATTAAATGCTAAGGGTTATTTGTCAGTTTTTGAGGCCTCTTGGGGAGCTCAAGTCTGTTTTGGGGGAATTACACACCTCTCTCTCCTCCTGGTTCAGATCAGTCATGGACTGCATGCTGCATTATTAAACTGATCATTTTAACATTCCAAATTGTATTTAAATCACACATTAGTAGAAAAATTGTGAAATGTGCGATCCTGAACTTGAATTATAGGCTTTCATATGCTAATTACTGTATATGACATTTTACATTTTACTGTAGTTCTGCTTTCTGTTAAGATTAAAAGGTGGGAGCTGCGGTAGCCAGTTTTTAAAAAAAAAAAGTGCATTCTGTGAAGAGATAACGTTCTGTTTCCCAAAAGTGAGACACCTTTATGTGGCACACACATTCAGTCCTTTCAGTTACAATTTTTTTACAATAAATCTAACTAGGGAAAGCTGAAATGAAATATAAAACCGGAATGAAAAAAAAGATTGATTCCCTGGCTGTTCTCCCAAAAAAGTCTGAGGAAGGCTGCAGAGCCTGCCCGGTACTCTAATAAGAATCAGCTCGCTGAACCTCCGTTCTGTCCCTGCTGGATCCTGCCTGGTGATCTAGGCTGTGTTTTAATGCAGCATATAGTTGTTCTCATTCTCATATTTGTATGTTTCTGTTGTAAGAAATACATGGAAATAAATTTGGTGCCAGTATACTATTGTTAACCAGAAGTCATTGCAAGCTGGTTGCTGATCAAATCTATGGGCTATTTTATGCCTGTGACACCAGCTGACAAAGGCAATCTATATACAGGTTCACGACAGCAGCTGTGTGAGCTATCACATTTAAAATGAGTGTTCACAGAGATCTGTATCTTGACTGTAGCACACATCATCTTTAATACTTCTCTGACTTTTGGTACTGAGTTAACCATGTTTAACAGATCGTTGACTAAATGCACACAGTACTAGTTACAGTACTGTAACTAAACTACTGTACTCAAGTACTGTAGTTAAGTACTGAATTTGAGGAATTTGAGGTACTTGTACTTCACTTGAGTATGCCAGATTTACAGTACTTAATACTTCTGCTCTACTACATTTCAGAGTGAAATATTGTACTTTCTACTCCATCACATTTATTTAACAGTTTTAGTTACTAGTTACATTTTAAGACAAAGTTTTTACACAATAGATAATATTACGACCTTTTAAAATACAACACATTGTTAAAAAATAGACCAATGGTTTCCAACCTTTTTGGCTTCTGACGTCTTACTAAAAGCAGTATGTAGTCGGGGTCACATTTCAGATGTCTATGAGTTGTTAACAGCTCCACCAAATAGTAATTTTTTCCCCTCTAAATCTCTCACTTAGTTTTATTCAATAAATGTTCAAATGATCAAGATCATGATCACAAGATTAGGGAAAAACTTAAACAGATTTGTGTATCATAACTGTGTTTTTTTCTTCTTTCCTCTCCCATAATTATATTGCCACCCCTCACATTTATCTGGTGTCCCTGTATATAAAACTGTATATAAAGTAGTTCAAACTAGCTTCACCTCCACCAGCTACAACAGTAACATGCTGCTACACACTGACGCTTCAGTATTAATCATCTAATGATGTCATATATATTAATATATCAGTCAGAGGGACCAGAACTGTCCTTTTACTTTCATACTTTAACTACATTTTGCTGTTAATAGTTAGCTACTTTTACATAAATAGGATTTTTCATGCAGGACTTTTACTTGTAATCGAGTATTTGGACATTGCTGTATTGGTGCTTTTACTTAAATGCAGGATCTGAACATTCCTTCCACCACTGGCCAACACAGTCCCTTCATGAAATGAAATAAAGCAAGATAATTCACAAGCTGCTTTGGGATTCCTCTCTGCATCCACATAGAGCAACTGGGGAGAAACTTTCCCCATGCCACACCTGGTGCCAGAAAAGAGTCAGAGGGTACTGTGTTCTTACGAAAACTACCCCACAGGGAACAGTATGACATTTTGAAGTACTGCCACTGTAAAAACAGCCAAACACCGCTGTGACTGGTGAGGAATTTACCCCTCTACATACATGTAATGCCTGCTTCTTTGCTATAGGTTTGCACATTTAGCAATTTGTTTTTATTATTTTTATTATCGATCCAGGTGCCCCAATAAACCAGTAGGAGTTCCAAGTGCAGAGAAAAGAACATGATCCCTCACTGGCTTACCATCTACGAACATTCCCAATTGAATTAACTGGAAGACATAACAAATTTTTTGAGACCACTACCAGGAAATGAACCTCAGATCTTTGCTGCGATGGGTATGAACTTGTAAGAACCAGTGCCACTCATGCGTTCCACTTCTAGTACATTTTTCTGCAGTAGTTGACAGCAATAAACAGCATTTTGTTGAAGAGTCTGGAAAGCAGCTGAGTCCGATTAACTTAATGGGATGTGGTGGCAATCGGGATGTCTGCTCAGCAGCTCTGACTGACGATGTCATCTCTGACGAGTCAGATGACAGTTAAGTCACCTGTGGACTGAAAATAAGCCACTACTGAGAAAGAGGCAGTTAACTACATAGCACAGCAATATAGTGCAGTATTAAATCAGAGATAGATTTAAATTATTTTTGGACGTGTTTGCCTTTATTTGATAGTTAACAGTGAAGATTCAGACAGGAAACATGGGGAGAGAGAGAAGGGGCATGTCATGCAAGATCGCTTACTAACCATTCTTACTCCGGTATATCCAGTGTGCTAAAAGAGGATCAAGTGAAATGGGGTTTGTGTCCTTTGTATCCTTTCTGTAATACGGTCTCAATAACAGCAAACATGCTGAAGGGCAGAAGTGCTTTGTGTGTATGCAGAAGCGAACGCGTGTGTGTGTGATTACATGTGGTAGAAGAGGAAGATGATAGGGCATCATGCTCCATTTCTGCTATCTTTCCTTTTTTGTTATTTCTCTAGAGGTAGTCAAAATAAGGCTCCACTCCAATTCCGACTGCACACGGAAACCTGTCAACAGGTTCATGTTGCTACGCAGAGATCTCATATAGGACTTTCCCACACACACACACACACACACACACACACACACACACACACACACACACACACACACTGTCAGTCTGTCTTATGTTTCTCTGCCTCTCTCTCACATGCCGTCTCTGTTTTCTGATCCTTATAGACTGTATCAGCACAGCAATTCTCTCTTCTCAGCTAAAAGGATTGTGGTAACAAATCTTGGCCTAATCTCACCTGGGCCTATGTCAGCGATGTTGCTGCTCATGTTTTCCAATCTCAGGACTGAACACTCATATGATTAAATTACTGAGGCAAATCAGATATGGGAGAGGCAGTGAGGGAGGTTGGGCAAATATGTTTCCCAGCTCTCATTCCAACTACCTCATAGACAGAGGACCTATATGTGGAAACTTCCACCTAACTCTGCAGGATAGCATTGCCAGACAAAATTTGTCTAGAACAATGTGTTTTGACGCAGGGAAGAGCAAAATAACAACTGACAAACAGAACAATTATTTTGGCAGAAGTGGATGTGGTGGCATTGATGCAATCTAGTGCAAGTCTGGCGACAGGGCGAGCAAAAGCCAGGAGCAAAGCTGTATGGGCTACATCAAGCTGTGCATGTGAAATGATAAAGGAAAGCGGCTATGGTCTGCATCAACATGACATTATGGGGATAAACTTACTTTGTTAGATGTAAAACTATGGTATGAATAGTACTAGTCACTTTCAGTTTATGTTGCACTGACAGAACAAAAAGCAGACGTAATATCTAGTTATTGAACATTACTTTGCAGCTGCAGCTTTTAGCCTGACTACTCCCCCATCTCTGCAAAGTAAAGCAAAAAGTCAAGTTATACTTTCTTAATCCTAGTGGGGATTAATAAAGTAAAGAAAACTGTAATGGAGCCAGTGCCTTGGTCAAGGACAATGGCAGGTATTTTTCCAGTACTGTGTGTACTTTGAGGGGGGTCACAAACTCTGCAGTTCCCCTCAAATACAGAGCATTTGCATCTTGAGCTCACTGTTTTGCTTTTATGGCCCGCAACTTTGCTGTTAGGTTCCGTCTCACCGCTCTCATCAGTGTAGTTTTCTGCCAGCAGTAGGCAGCTCTTCAAAAACAACAAAGAAAAACATCCTAAACTACCTGCCCAGTGACAAATGGATGACAGACAAA
Organism: Xiphias gladius; assembly: GCF_016859285.1. Lineage (NCBI taxonomy): Eukaryota > Metazoa > Chordata > Actinopteri > Istiophoriformes > Xiphiidae > Xiphias > Xiphias gladius. The sequence continues at coordinate 30,071,182 of NC_053414.1, read as the reverse complement.
ACTAGAAACTAGCTTGTGGATATAGTGGCACCTTTGGAAAAAAAACATTCCACAGATAATATTTCACAGAAAACTCCTTGTGGAGATGGTGAGAAATATTGAAAATCAACTTAAAGGGCAAATCCGCCGTTTTTTAACGTCAAAGCTCGTTTACAGTGTATTTTGTTATTTTTCAACTGTCCATTGTGAGACAGACAATGTTATAGGCGTGCAATGCTAAGTTGGTACTGCACTCTTTTAATCCTAGTTAGGAAACAGCTCCTTCTGCTGCCCCCAAGTAAGCAAGCAGTCTATTTAGTCTATTAAAGGTAAAGTCAGCAATTCTAATCTAATACACTTTTTGTTAAATTCAGTGAATATCTCATCATGGTCCACCAGCTGTCTATTCTGTATGGCCACTGAAAATAAATCTGGTGTTTCTACATAGCCCTGGCTCTGTAAATGGTAAACAAATAAAAATGGCTCGAACCAAGCCACACAACACTATTCCAGCCAATCAGCAAAAGGGGCGTTCATGCTCATGTACAGGACAAGGGAAAGAAGAGAAGAGGGGAGATGGGGGAAGGGGGCGGTGGTAAAACATTAGTTTTGCTATTTTTCACAGAGCCAATCAGTCAGTATTATTTTGTCCCATTTGCTAATGTTTGTAATAGCGAATCCCAACTGGCTGGTTAGCAAACAGGTACCTGTGTCACATTTGTGTGTCCAGTAATGTTAAATATCTTGCCCAAGGACATTCATCTTACTTTCTAGTTTGCCAGGACATGGTGCTGGTTTGATGATAGCTATAGTAGCAGGAAAATTGTTTCATGAAGTTTTATATTATAATGTTTGTTTTGCTTCAGCTAAGAGAAATATTATCCACTTCCACACCATTTAAAACGCTCTGGACTTAGCATTTTGTCATTGCCTTAAGCAATGCAAATCCATGAATTTGGGGGGCCGAGCTTTTGAAGGAGCACTGCAGGGAGGGGTGTATTTGTTTTGCTGTTAAGTTCAAATATCTAAATGTAATATTGTTCTAATGTAAGTAATGCATGTAAAAAGGCACACGTAAGAAGAGCGTGGAACAGTGATGGTTTAAAATAATCAACATATTTCTGTTGCACTGTTTTGTGGGGTGACCTTAAGCTGCAGTGGCTTCACTGGGCCAATAGAATGAGTCAGATCTTAAAGGCTGTGTATATATACAGTATACTATGTATTATATATATGCTTGTCAGGTTGTATGTGTGAGTGTCAGTGTGTTTGCACAAGTGTGGAGCACTTACCTCCAGTAAAGGCTCTTTTTAGATCAGTTCTCACGCATGTCTTGGAAATCAGGCATTGTCTATAGTGAATCTTTGAAATCAGCTAATCCAGGATCTGCGGGGGTTTGTAAAGATGTTAAAAGCTGCTACTGACACACACGTTAGCTTTTCCTTTTCACATAGCTCCTGTGTATTCTGCTGTGCCTGTGTGAGGGTCATAATTCCTTTTTAAGAAGTACTTTTGAACCCGGTGATTATGAGTGAATATAGTTAGACCGTGAGTGATGTGTTAATGACATAGCAGATGACACATTTTCATCATACCAGACCTCACAGACGAAAAAACTGTAAATGTGGTGAAAGAGCATACATGTTGGCGTGCTGTTTGCGTGCTCATATTGTGCCTGTTTCTACTAAAAAAGTCAATGATCTTTGCTTCCCAAAGTTTAAATTCTTCATGTCTTTAAACCCCATCTTGCCACATTAGAGTCAGAAATGATATTGCTAATTTTGCTCAGATTGACAGAAGCACTTGTAACTTGTCGTGGAGTTGTAAAAGAAGCATGATCACAGAGAGGGCACGATTCCATAGCCATGACGAGGTTACAAATTGGCAAAATAGTGCCCACCAGCAGGAGTCACTGAGTAGATGACACCATCATTTCCTGTTCAGCAGCAGGTGGTGACTGATGATTGAGAAACTAAACCACAGCATCTTCATGCAGTTCCTCCCCTTCTTCCCATGTAGTGTTGGCTGTCACAGCACCCCAACAGACAGTCCTGGCAGGTCACAGTGAAATTGTCAGGTTCACCATGCAGCCTCCAAAGAGCCTCCAAAGACCTGCAATATCCAGAAGCAGTTTGCAGTTTAAGCAGTTTAAAGAACAACTTAACAGAAACTGCAAATCTTGTTTTTGCTGACCTCCTACGGTTTAAAATCTCACTTTGCTGCAATGATGCACTCTACTCCATGGTGTGTCAGTACAAAGGGACTTCACTGTTGGGTGTTGTTACAACTTCACACATTTAATGACATCCAGCCAATATCCTGAGTGTGGTCAGAAGAGAAAGAGACTTGAAACTTTTAACCAGACAGTGAAACAGTAATTTTCAGCCTCGTGTTAACTCGCTTTGTAATGTACGGTAAGTATGGTAGGCAAAGAGAAAGCTGTGTTGGGTGTTTGCAGCAATTTGGATATGAATTATAATGTTCATCTTTTCTATCTCAAATATGTTTATCTGGGTGTTAACCTGTGTGACAATCTCCGTGCTCATGTTTCTTGTCCTGTCAGACAGCATTGGTAAAAAGAAAATCTTGGTGAGCACATTGTTATTAGTATCAATACAAATAATGGCCAAAAGTATAACATGCTGCTTGGGCAATTTCTAATAAGCAAAATTGTTGCAGGCTAAGAAAATCTGATTAAATTTGTAAGTTTATTGGAGGTAGAGAGGGATGTAAATGGGACTGATTGAAATGAGAGGGGTGAGGCAGGGTAATGTGTTGGGGAGCTCACCACTCTGTAACTGTTCCCTTTCTTCATCATTGTGCCCCAGGCTGGTAAATGGATGAAATTGCGATTCAGACAGCAGTGGTGGCCCAATCAATTGCTTTTCAGATGATTATATCACTAGCCAGGCATTTTAAACACTTGTCTGTGCCTCTTTGCTTTTTTCCAATGCGAGATGTTTCTGCTGTCTCCCCTTCTTCTTTCAAATGATGCATTGACGGTGTCAAGCGAGCCATATGCTAAGCAATTGAGTGGCAAGCAGGAGACGTGTAATCTCACACTTAAAGTCAAACCCACAAGAGACTCTACAGTTTCATTCAGATCAGAGCAAATGGCGATAACGGACAGCTCATTAGGCACATACAGAGAGAGAATCAAGCTATTATCTTGAGTCATCTCCTTGATGTCATTAGCATAGGATAATCAAATTATATACATCTACGTGTCCTTGCATAAGGCCCCAACTTTAACCTTGTGCTTGATGCAGCAAATCTTATATCAATGTCACAGAATTTTTCATGCAATCAAGTCATGAAAGAGAAGACAGATCCAAGACATAATCAGACTTAATTTGAAAAGATGCAGAAAGAAGCCCCATAAGGATATCAACATACGAGACAGGTGAGTCTACAAGATGTATGTAAAATTTTCTTGCCCTGTCCATTTTGAAAGAGCTGAAATAATTGATTTTGATGTGTGTGTGTGTGTGTGTGTGTGTGTGTGTGTGTGTGTGTGTGTGTGTGTGTGTGTGTGTGTGTGTGTGTGTGTGTGTGTGTGTGTGTGTGTGTGTGTGTGTGTGTGTGCGCATACTGAGCATGCAGTTTGCCTTCAGTATATGTATGTATTGCATGTGACAGATTCATTGAGGTAAGCAGGGCTGCTGTAATGCTGATCGCCTCCCGCCTCAAAGTTGAATCAATACCTTAGACTGGAAGCCAAAGCCGCAAATATTTTGCTCAGCTTCCAACATTTCTATATATCTATATTAATTCTGCCTTTGCACGCTCACATAAAGCTGTGTGGTCGCAGCCTGCTGTACATGTGACGGGATGCACAAAGGTGTCTATTGTGAAAATGTTTATCAAAAGTGCCCCTGAGCTGACCCTTTCATCAGGCCACGTCAAGAGGAAACAAACAGGAAAAAACTGACTCTGGGGCATTCTGTTTTTGTATATGAAATCTGGTTTTATAGCGATATAGAGATACAGATTCTACACAACAAGAGGTAAGAGTTGTCTGATGTTAACATTCAAGGATTAGTTCAGCATTTAGGGAAATATGCTTGGTTGCTTTTTTTCTAGGAATGAGTTGAGAAGATCAATAATAATCTCATATTAGTGCAGAAGGAGCTGCAGTCAGGACATTGTTAGCATGGTTTAGCATAAAAACTGTAAGCTTTGTCCAAGGTGGAAAAAAATGCTTAGCGACACCTCCATCAATGCTGACCGATTAACGTGTTACATCTTGTTTGTTTAATCTATACACAAAAATGTAAATAATGACAGTTTATGATTTAATGAACTATGTGCGTGAACTATTCCTTTGAAAAAAGCTGTGTGCAGTTACTGTGCAAAACGTTTTTTTTGGAAAACTGCTGTTCATCCAGAAATAGCTCTTTTATAAAGACAGTAATCAAGCTGATCCTCAAAATTTTGAACTACTACTCTTTTAACATTCTATCATTCTTTCACACACATGCAGATACCTAAAGAGCCACTCCAGCAGATCAATTGGCCTCCAAAGGCCCTTTTAAAAATTAGACATGCACATAATGACATAATGGTACAAAGCAAAGGAGAGGAGGCCAGAGGCCAACAGAAAGTTGCACAGTACTCTGGGGAGGGTAGAGTGATGTGAATCACTGAGACTCGCAGAAATATAATAATTATGGACCATGAGACCTGGCCATGCTTAATGCATGCAATAGTGTACTGCAAGTGTCTATGGATGTGCACATACATACAGTGTGTGTACAGCAGATTTTGGTTCTGCATGTGTGACTGTGTGACTGTATGCACATGTGTGCATGTTTGTTTGTTTGCACATGTGTAAGTGGAAAGGATGCATCTGGCTGTCTATGATATTCCACATTTCCATTCAGGCAGAGAGTAAGTAGGCTGGCACCTAATGAGCCGATTACTGGGAGCAGCATATGGTGTGTTCTGTATGATTCTCCTGGCTCCACCATTAGCGCTGATGTGAGCTGGGAGAGATGTGGAGAGTGGGTGGGTCAGCTGGGGAGAAAAGACACAGATATGTGTCTACTTAGACACACAAAGCTGTTTCATGATAAAACAATCTCTTTGGGATGGAATGTACAAAGACAAAACACAGAGAGGGCTGCAGGGTTTTTTAGAATTTACTCCATTTCATCTCATGTCATTATGAAATTCCTAAAAGTCCACTTCAGATGACGGCCAAATGTGCCACAGTATTTAAAGAACCAGTTTTTAATTAATGAGGAAAGGATTCTAGCAGTCACTGTTGCGTATTTTCAAGATATAATAAAAGAAGGAAAACATGTCATTGACATCTGTATGTTTTTGAAACCATTTCACATGTTAAGACTTTGCTCGGTAAAAGTGACAAACATCAACTACAACAAATTTCAACAGAAATAGGTACCTATTTGCCTCTGCAAAAGACTGAAGGCTACTGAATGTTTAGTTTTCCTATAGTACGGTTATGATTAAATAGTATGTATTAAGTGTTGTCATGAAGCAATATAATGTAGGTGCTCTAAAATTACACTTTCAGCTCATTTTGAGTTTTTGGTCCACAATTCTAGTGTATTTTGGTTGAGTTTTACTGCTCTCATCGGGATCAGCTTCATGTGATGTAGTAGGCAGCTGTTCAAAGCAAAAATCTTGAAAAACACACTGAACGCTTCCTGCCACACACCAAATATTACACAGACAAAAATTACAAGCTAGGTGGTGAACATAGTGGTGCACTTAGCAGCTAAAAAGCCAAATACTGTATTTCCCTCAGGAGTTGGTTCAAAACAGAAACAAGAGGACAGTGATTGGACTCACATTCATCTGGTGGACACAAAAAAAACTCAGAATGAATGCTAGTGTTGCTCTTTGTCTTCTGGGTCTGTAAATAGATAACTATTTGCTAATACATTTGCCATATTAATTTTATAAGCTGATAGTACATCAGTATTGTGTTTACATCTTCCTGTGCTTCCCCCTAGTTGCCACAAACAACTAAGATGTAATCCAATCAGGACAAATTATGGTAATTTTTATCCCCAGGGGCCCCCTAGCAAGTTATTCCAACCCGTATTTAGTATGCCTGGTCTCCACAAACTCCTAAGGGAAATATCTGGCTCTTTAGCCTCTAAATTCTCCATTATGTTCATCAGCTAGTCTGTAACTGTGTCTGTCTGCTGTTGGGCAGGTAGCATGCAGGGGGTTTATCAAACCTTTTTGATTGAAATCAGATGGCAGCTGAGGCTTGAAATGGGGTTGATGGGAGCAGTGAGAATGAGCCAAAACAATAAAGTTATAGGTCGTAAAACCAAAACAATTCGCTGAAAGATGCTAAAACGCTCCCTACAGCTGAGGAGAAGTGCACAGTTGGGTGATAATCCTCTGTTTGTCACTACATGTGACCCCCTTCATATTACACAGTGTAAGTGCAGCTTTAAGGGTATGAAACGTGTAAGCATAATATCAGTTGAAATATTAAAGGTATGAAGGTATTTTGACACAATCCCCTATACAGCACTACATTAAGCGCATAACCTTTTCAGTTTTTAATTGTGCTTAATGGGGCATATTACCTCACAAAATTGTAATAATTAAATTACCACAAACTAATTGGCACACAAACATGCTAGGTCCTTTGGGGCCAATGGAGGTCTGGAGAGCTCAAGGCACTTGTCGATTTTTAATCTATTCTTGAGCAAATAGAAAAGCTGGCTCAACAATTACCAGGTAGGCTTTAGTGTTGAGTTATTTTAGAGTCCTCGTTATCATTTGAATTTTAAAAAGAATTAAAAGCATATGCCAAATACCATAAACCCAGTGCTTTATCCTGAATCTGCATGTACAAAGTGTGGCCATAACATTTCCCAAAAGTTCCCAGGAAAACTCTGAAATATCAAAACTTTAATAATAAAATAATCCAAAATGAGAAGCCTTTTTATTGTGCATAATTCAGGCTCATTGATTATTTATCGGAGCGGCTGGGGACTGACTGCAGTCTGAAAGGTTACTGTATATAGCAAAGCGTCCTGCTACAGAAATAACCCAGAAGTGGGAGGGATGATAAAAGTTTTGATTTAAACGAATCCACTATGGGTTTGAGCTGGATGTCCAAGAGATGGGTTCTGTGTCTCTCTATCATGTCATATCGTTGACAACTCAGTCTCTATCTTATCTTGCTTCTCTTCTGTTCTTTTTTCTGCTCTTTCTCTATGCTGATTACTAACCCATTTTTGTCTTCAGCCTCTTTAGCCTGTTCTTTCCTGCCTTTACCTCAGCATCTCTGTCTTCCTGTAAATCATTTTTACTGCACTCCCAGCGCCATTACCCCATTTTGTCTTTTTCTTGTCATTTTTATGAGGAGTTGAACTTAAAGACATCAGGTACATCATGTATAGTGTATTGATGTCATTAATTTAATAAAAGTGGGCTTTTAATTTCACCGGTTTTTATGAACTCAATTCAATTCAATTCTTGTTGCTTTATTCATGTGTTCTTTCCTTATAATTTTCTAATCAATTCTTGAAAGTTGCTTGGAAGGAATAATGTAATTTGGTACTGATTATAGGAAAAATAAAGACAAATTTTAGTTATTTTACTTAGTCCTGTTTAAAATCTATTGATTTCATGAAAGACTTGAAAGTAATTTAATGAAAGAACATCAGTCACTTCATCATTCACATATTATTGGAAACTTTATTTGTTATATATGTTGAGTTGTATGTTCTAGACAAACTGCACATATTTCCATGTTCAGCTGATGTGCGCAAACTGAATGTCTCTTAAGGTTACAGTTTATTAGCATTTAATTGGAATTAATCTAGCTGTATTTTACCTATATTTAGTGCCAAATTATATAGTTCTTTCCAGGAAACGTCGTAGCAAATTTCTAGAACTTTACAGACCTGTAAAATAAAAATGAATAAAAAAGAGATTTCAGAGTGGAATTTGTTATTCAGTGCTTACAATATTCCAAATGAATTCTGAAAATATGTATCATCTTAATTATGGACACTTATCATATAGTAAAGCACTAAAATGGCATTTTGAGTTTAAGAACAAATTCTACACATTTCTACTGAGAAATATTGATCAGGTTTGTTGTCATACCAGTGTAATTATGCTTCAGTATTAATATACAGCATCAAGATGAAAAAAGGAAAACTTCAACAAATGTGACACTGGATGCTCCATTATCTTTACTCTACTTTGAACAATTGTAAAGTTACTGATTTTATCATCAGACCTTACTAGTATATGTCTAATACCTGAACATGACCATGCCTAATTAATTAAATGTATATGTTAACACCTAGTGTCCTTTAAGCACAACTATCTATGATGGCATATCTAAATATAGACATTCCTATAGGAAAAAAGACCCCATCTACAGTGCAGGGATTCAGATCCAGCATCACTCTCCACATTGACATTTTTCAAACCCAGAAAAGGTACATATGCATGCCTATTCATAGCATTGATCCACTCAGTTTTAATCTGACTAAGGGGGGCAGTGTTAAAGAGCCTAGTAGATCAGTAGGTAAACTGTAGATAATGTAAAGCCCCTGTGTGTAGTCTTTATGTGTTTATAGCATATTTCAAGTTACTCTGATTTTTTGATTTGAAAATCAGTGTAGTCTATATTTTTCAACCAAACACAGAAAATTCAAGTCCTGCACACATGAACTTTGCTTTTTCCTTTTTTTTTTAACTTCAGCATGTTATCGTCGTCATTGTGAGCATGTTAGCATGCTGAAGTTAGAAATTACCTCAAATTACTGCCACGCCTAGGTGCAGCCTCACAGAGTGGCTAGCATGGCAGTGGACCTAGTCTTGTTTGCCTGTGCAGTATGTCCAGAGGTTTTCAGGCACCACAAATATCTGTATATGGGGATGTAAACACAAGTACAATGTCAGCATGAAAGTGAGTGAAAGCGAAATGACGATTTGTCTTTGCTCCATTTCTTAGCTAATACTTATTTACATTTTGGAAAACCTGCACCCTGAAAACTCTTGCTAAATTAGCTACTAGAGCTCCTGGTTGCACTATAACTATGGATGTATAGTGAGCTTCTGCTGGATAAATTTTGATATTGAAGAAAACATCTAAACATACTTTACTAATCATTAGACAGGATCTTTAGTTATAAGGAATTTTTTCTTGGATTCTATGACACTTATCCGTAATGGAGATACAACAATAACTACTAAGAGTATGATGTCTTTGTGCTAATTTGACTAAGTAATGAGTCTGAGAAGGAGGGGCGCAACCCTTTCCACCTGATTATCGCATATTGCGTCAGTCAGGTTCAACGGGTTAAAGAAATTCATTGAGGCTGATAGCTCAGTATCTCTCTAAGAAACAGTCTCCAATTCTGTGCTCTGCTGCTATTGTCAGTGTTTCAAGTCAACAGTCATTATCCTGTTAAACAGTGATTCACAGGGAAAAAATTAATAGCCTCATCAACATAATTATTTTTGGCTCTGTTGAAAAAGATTGCACTATGACAGTTGCACGAGCTGATGGAACTGTCTGTGTCCATCGCCAGCTTCAGAGAGGACACTCACAGTCAGTATCACTTTATCACAGACAAATGGCACCCAAAAATTGGGTGCACATCCACATATGAGACACACTCCCTGAAGGAAGGCTGTTACAGTGGCATGTAACATCAAAGCAGCATTTATCTATCCCTTGCAGTCTATTGTGCCTGTTCGGTCAGGGTCCATTTGGTCACCTGTTGACATTAGCATTCTGCAACCCAGTGTGTCACAACGCGGGAACTTGAGAGCTGTATTCAGACAGCTGCATTTTACTTGGTGCAGGGTTAGCAAGGTCACAGAGGCCTTTAGGCATCAGTGGGAGAGGCTGGCTCTATGTTTAATGAGCTTGGAGCAGACCCAGATTTTGGTCTCTTTCATCCCTGTAGCAGTCAGTGTTGCCAGTTAGCTCAGTGAAGCAAGGAAAGACCCCTTTAACAACCCCTTTCTTCCCCCTACTCTCTCTCAGTCCTCTCGTTTTTCCACATCTCTTTCTCTCTGAGTCTTACTATCTCTGTACCTCTTGGTCTGTTTCCTTACCTGTTCCAGTTGTTTCTTCTGTCGGATCCGCTCAGCGTCACCATCGGCTAAAGTCGTGCACAGTTTTGCTCCTCTGCCTTCTGGCTGTCAATGCACAGCCTTGTTTCCTCCTCCTGCTGCTTCATTAGCTGCGGTTTCTTCTGTATCTGGACACAGAGAGAGAGAAATGATAGACTCTCACACACAAACACAGGTTTTACACCAGAGTTGTGTTTCTAAAACATGTCCTATATGGAATAGAGGTCGCCTTAAGGTTAGAAATACAGGGTAGTGCTTCTGAATTTGTCATGGGTAAAACTCTCCGGACTGGATAATCTGTTTGGGGAAAATAATTACTAGTTTTTCCATTTGTATTGGCAAGCCTTTGACCAACACACTTAATTGTCAGTAGGGATTTGGTGACTGCACTGGTACTGGACTTCTCCCTGATGTGAATATGTGTATCTCTGGGAATCTCTTTCTTGTTCATTTTCAGATAGATACATATGATGTCAGTGAAACTTTGAGAGCACTGCATTTCTTTCACTTGTCCTCCATGTAGGTGGAGTTTCAAATACAATAAAACAGCCTTGGAGACACGACATTGGTTAACAAAGATGATTTACTTTCTACATGTTTGTCCCATACAGTCTAGAAAACGGCAATACCTAATAATTAAATACTTGGATTGATTTTAAAAATTAAATACACCCACACTAAAAATCCAGCTTACGCTGCCATTTTTTAGTTAGTTCCTATGTACTCTGTCAATACTCTGAGGTGTCCAGCACCTAACAATTCATTGTTGTGTAACACTACATCACTGTTGGTTGCTGTCCAACCGTATTGACAGACAAGAATGTAGATATTGGATGATGCTGCAAAACCCTGGATTATGCAACAGTTATTTAAATAACAACTTCCTACAATATCTGTACATGTCAGCATACTCTTTGTTGCATTGGCACTGATTCCTTGGCTTTGGAGGTAAATCGTAATGTGAAGAATAATCCAATGTGAAAATTATGGCTACAAGGCTGCAAGGTCACAGGTACAACTTGTCAAGTAGTACAACAGACCACACCCAACTAAGATGATTGAAGTGGTTAGAATTCCAACTTGAATCTTTCAACCCGTAAATGTCAGTACAGCAATACTTAGCCTCTATACAGGATTTATTGTGGAGTTGCACCTTAAAAATATATGTCCAAATACTCAGTATCAAACTTTAAACTGACTCCACTGCAGGGCTGTACCACTTTTAGACAAACTGTGTAGGAGAGCTTGTCTTAAAGTGGTACTGAAACAATGAACAGCCTGGTCTTGTGCCGTGCCTCGCTTGTTTGTTCGGTATGGAAACATACAAATAAGACAATGAATCATGGCATATGTGAAGTGTGTGGTTTATTTGTAACTCAAAGTTTTGCAACACAGAAAAAGCAAAAAATGTGGAATGATAAGGAGACTGTAACCTTTCTCAAATTAATACATGAAACAAGCATAAATGACACATTTACATCACGTTTTCTACATGGCTTTCCTGGTTTTCCACCGTTTGCGCTTTAACGCACCCCCGTCCTCTGCTATGATTTGATAGTACTCAACTGCAGACTTAGTGTCACCAACTGTTTATCTCAATGAATTTCTGATATTCATATAACAGTAGTGCATGGAGACACACATTAATGTGCTTTTGGTTTAGCTAAATTTCTAGACATGCCGATAATTTTGCACTGCATCTGAACGGAAACCTGGTCGCTGCTAACATTATTGCCACGCCATGCCAGTGAATGTCAAACTCATCACTAACGTCTACCACATGCTTGAGCTCCAGTGCAACTCAGTGCTAAGTAGTTCACACACACCAAGCTGATTGTGACTGATTGAGCCTTTTGTTTTCAACATTTTACTTCACTTAATTTTTTGGGATGAGAAGGAGGTTGTACTGTTTAATATCTGGAGTTACTGGAATTAAATGAGCAACTCTAACCACACCCAAACCAATAAACATACAGTCCTGGCATCTCATTTCTTTAAAGGTTAATGCATTCTTTTTTAGTGGGAATGAAGAGACAAAAAAGCACAGCTAAGGGTCTCTTTGAATGAAGAATAGGCTTCATAAAGCTTAATTGGCACTAGTTTTATGATCAGGACCTCATGTAACAACTGCAACATATACAACTGCTAAACTTTAGGGAAAGGAAACCATGTCCTTGTGTAGGTAATTAAAGTAGAAAGAAAGAGAGAATCTCAAATTCAAAGGTTGAGCAAAGAGCAGGCTCACACTTCAAAGAGGGAGGACTGAATCGCTTATTGAGGTAGACTAACCGAAACATCTTTGGAGCTGAGCATCTATAGTGCATTCATTGTGTGCTGCTTTACAGCACAGCATGCACACTAAAATGAATAGCAGGTGGCCACTGAGAGATAAAGACATCTAATTTAACATAATTTAACACATGCCTTTAAACAATGGTAAAAGGGGAACAATAACATAAACCTTAAAAGATAGCTATTCCACTGCATTAAATTAAGCAGGAGTGTGAAATTTTATTATATTGATGCACCTAATATCACAAAAAGCAATAACAGATTTAAAAATCTGTAAATATAAAACTTATTTCTAAAGGAATTAATGAGAGTTTTGGAGATTTTGTGTGATGCGTTATTATTCATTGCATAACCAGTTCAAAAAGAAGCAGAACCCTTCCTGATTCTTTTTAAATTTTTTAAACTCTTTCATACAGGTTACCTAGTGAAGAGAGAAAATCAAAGTAACAAGACTGTCTCTGACTACAAAAAGGAAGACAGGTGAGAGAGGGCAACATGTAAGTCCAACATGTAAGATATTGTTTCAAGGAGAAGAGTAAGTGCAATCCAAATGACAGGGTGGAACATGGGTGCTAGGAGGGTTTGGAGGCCACATGCATGGGAAACCTGTGTGGGGCAACACATACTGTGGAATAATTCAGTTGGCACAACAGTGAAGTGTTTAGAAATAACTAGAGGTTTCGTGCAGATCTGAGGAAAAGCTGCTAATGGTGACTCTTTTTGACAGGCCGAAAAGTAGGAGCTTGCTGGTAATTCAGCAGCGTCAAAAAATGAGAAAGTAAAGAGAGAAAGACAAAAATATTTTTCCCATTTTTGTTGGGTGAGTAAATCAGAAACAGAGTTTGTTAGCATCTCCAGAAATACCTATTGACATCCTGTCATAGGACTGGTAGAAGGGTAAATTTTAAAAGAAGAGTGAAATATGAGAGGTTGACAAGAGCAGGGTGCTGACACCTGACAAATTGGTGGAGAGGACTTGAGAAGAGAGGAATTATATCTCTTTAATGGTGAGTCAGGATGTCAATATCCTGTTAAAGGGTCAATACATTAAAAATGTATGCTGTCATGCAATATAAATAGTGAAACACATGTACCATTTACTGTATGTGAACAGGTGTAGAAAAACATATAAGTGAGGACTTAATAGACCTTTAGACCTTAATCAGGCAAAATGTTTGTATTCATTTGATCTCAAATGATACAATGCTAAAAAGTGATATAGTGACCAAATGTAGTGGCACATTAACTCCATTAGGAGAGCATCTCGATTGAGACCAATTCCAGTTACAGTTCTTCATAAAAGTAGAGCTCTGCTTAGAACGACCTACCATATGTTGCTTCATGGGAAGGTATTCTACACAGAAGATAGACCAGTAGGGGAGATTCAGAGAAAGAATTTGAGAGAAAGAGAAAGTAGAGTAAAAACTGAATGTCATTTATAAACCTTGTTAGCTTGGCTTGAACAGTATTTAAAAAATGGCAAGAAAGAGAAGTGGAAAAAAGAGAGAAAAAATAAAAGTCAGATAATGACAGGATAACACAGCAGAAAGGCACAAGAAAATAAGATGAAGAAGTTTCTTTCCTGTGGTCAGTAAAACACTTAAAATGTGGAACTGAAATGTTAAGAATACATTGGTAGTGTGAAAATTGGGATTAAATATGAAAATCAGTTTTTAAAAAAGACTGGTTTGGAAGCGTCTTCGTAGGACTAGCTGTGATGTTTTCATGTACTGTAATGCTCTGTCTCTGTTTTCTGTCTTCCTAAGCACCTAATAACATGAATAAGTCTCATTTTTGTTTTGTTCTCTCTGGTTGGCACCTCAGTTTTGTGATTAAAATATTCCTGCCATGTATTTTATTAATAAGTCATTAATATATGCAAAAACTGGCAACTTTGATGTTGTTAAAAATGCTGCCTATGCTCTGGATTTGAACAATGCTGATGGTTTATCATGAATCGTCAGATAGTGTAGGTTGACATCGGCAATAAAGTACTAAATTATAAAAAATAATGAAAAATAAACTGTTCCCAAAGTTTAACGTCCACACTACCATGGTTCACAACACAAAAATATATAAACTACAATCTCAACCAGCGTGTTAAACAGCATCAGACACATCAGCAAGATAAAGCATGCGCTGATACCGCAAAAAAAAAGAGTCTCCTGAATGAATTTAATCTAGGTAGCAATATGTAAAAGTTTGTGGTGGGTTGCAAGAGTGGGCAGCGGTATGTAACAATACCAGAAGCCAGTGGTTGCTTTAAACATCCTGCAAAACCCTCAAACAGATAAAGGCTGTACACAAAATGTAAAGCTAAGAGCTTTTAGAAAATCTAAAAAAGCCCACTAAAGTAGATGATGCTGCTACTGAGGTTCCTCCAATATCAAAACTTTCTAAATTCTTAGAATAAGTCAGCATGTCCAGCTATCAGAAGTCTTAAAATAAGATCAAAAAGCTAACTTCAAAGAATTCTTGTCTAGAATTCAAAGAATTCTTGTTAATTCAATTACAAGCTAATTAATACTCAAAACTAGGGAATTTAATTGCTTAAAATTAAAATACTGGGGGAAAATAAGTTTTGTGTTGTTGTTTTTAGATAACAAAATTCCACACAGACAATCCTACTGGATTTTGAACCTACACCCTTCAAGTTTTCAGGCATGCGTGTCAACCACTGAGCCACCATGCCAATTTGCTGGCAGTCAACTACTGCTGAAATATCAAATACTGGATGGATTGCCATGAAATTTTGTACAGACATTCATGGTCCCCAGGTTAGACAATTGACTTTGGTAATCCATTTCCCTCCAGCACCCCCATGAGGTTGACATTTTGTGTTTTTGACTGCAATGTTTCACAAAGTATTGGACAATTGCCATGGAATTTCTCATATAGACATTCATGGTCCACAGAGAATGAATGTCAGTGATTTTAGTGGTCCTCAGAACTCACTACCTATCAAAAGGATTGAGACAAGGATTCAGATATTCATGGGACCCTGAGAATGAATCTCAAAGACTTTTGTCTCCCCCAGATTTCTAATTTAATGCTACTATCAATTAGTCCAATACTTTGGTTATTTAGTAATAATTAGCAAATGTAAGCATGCTAACACTTGTCTCTGTGAACATGTTAGCATGGTGACATCAGAATTTTAGCCCAAAGCACTTCTGTGCTGTGGACTCAAAATATCACCTTTGATTAAACATTACTTGTGAGTTTGGGAATGGTTACAGTTACTTCAAAATTAATCTTTTTTCTGTCTGCTGCATTTTGTCTGTACGTAGAACATCTATCATCATTGCTGTAGATGTTATATGTACTATTCTGGTGGATATAATTTCATCATCAGAGAAGGATGTTAGGTCTAATTATTATATTGAGTCTATAATTCTGTTCATTGTTTAACTGAATGAGATGTAAACTATCTGAAGAACTATTGTTATCAATGTAATATGCCAGGCTTAAAAAATATGCGAAACTTGTTCGAAACTAAAGACTAAATCCTGGAATTATATATTTTCCAAGTTATTGTACGTTACACAAGCCAAAAGACTAAACACGTGAAATAAGATGTTTTTGTCTTGAAACTAAATAGCTTACAATAAGTATAACTCAACTCTCTTTTTGAAATTGTTATCGCTACACCTCAAATTACTGTAAATGTAGCCTGACGTCAGTGTCTTCTAAAATAACTTGATGTGAATTGTGAATCCCTCTACTGTGAAACGAGTCTCAAAGGTCTCTTGGAACATCAGTCGATGTAATCCCCTTCCTGAGCTGACTGTCTACCTGACACAAACAAATAAAGTGACTCACTTCCTTCTTGTTCTGCTTATTGAACCTGTTCTGTAAATGTGTAGTCGTGATTAGAAAGATGAAGCCCACCTTTCTGCGGGGCTAACAGCAACTGTTCATACAGCTTGCTGCACACTCATTAAATCAGAAACCTCAGTGCTGGGTGGGTTTGAGGGTGGTGCAGACGGCTCTTCAAATGCTGGCTGGTGAGTAAAGGGCCTGAGGTCAATCTCCCTGCTGTTTTTGTGTCCTCTCTTCCTGAGAAGCTGGACAGATAACAGTACAGCAGGAAACCGCCGTGCTAATCAGTCGCTGAGGGCACAAGCAGTAGTCCCAGGAGTGGGACAATAGCTATTGGCTTCCCATGGATCACGGTGTGGCAGATGTGAGTGAGTGCAAGCGAACCCTTAAGCATGCTGGGTTATAGCTAAAGGGTGGACATAAGTGCTCCAGCAAAGTTAAGATCACACAGAAGAGAGTGAAGAGGTTTGGGATAGATTGTGTGGCAGCAGCCAGGGGACAGACTGATTTTCATTTCCACCATCAAGCTCAAAACGTATTGCTTGTTAGAAGGCAGGACTGACTTGTAATGCCTATGGGGTTTTTTGGTGCCAGTGCAGCAAATGATAATAATGACATGGTCTGCTACAAGAGTTCAACACCGGACAAAAACTTGAGACCCAAAATCAGCCAGTGCCTGCACCTCGCAAAACCAACTTGACAAAGCTTGTCAGGTATTGCAGAATTGAGACCCACATCTGACCCAAGACCATGGCTATATTTATGGTTATAATTTCTTTTTCAAAGACAACATTATACACTTTAAAATCAATTACTGGTTTTAATGTTGTGGCTGATCAGTGTATGCTTGCATGGAAAAGGCTCCCACAGACCCACACCGAATATGGCATGGCAGCCACAAAACATATATAAACGCTACCAGCTTTTAGGCCAGGTCTTCCACAGTTAGAATCAGTCTATCACATTTAATTATATACAAATAATTGCAGCTATTAGTTCATGATGTAATAATGAATAGAGAATAATTTCTTTTAGGGCACTTTGTGTGGGCACACAATGGGCATTAAAACTCTCCCATACTAATTACTTTGCATGAATATAAAGCTGTATTTAACAAATACTGGTATCATCATTATTTGTTCTACAATACCATTTCAGGTAAACAATAATAATAACTGATTCTAAATGTCACTTTGGTAATGCGATTTGTGCTCAGAAATAATCCATGTGTAAATTATAAATACACGTGATTAAGGCTCAATATGTGCGACTGTAAATTGGTTTACTCTGAGCTTTGAATTTTAATCATCTATGAGAGATGTTTGTGAGTGTGCTGGGGGCTTGAATTCCTGCCCACAGGACTGTAAAGTAGAGCATAATTTTAGCATTTATTTAAGCGACTGTTGGCGTGTGTCTGCGTTTGTGTGGTGTTTATGTTGTCTGAACCTAATGCTAATGGCGGATGATGTCAGACCATAAATATATGAAGTATTCTCACTATTTATTTTATGTATTAGTTCATCAAGAACCTGTGGACCAAAAAATATATTTATGATCGGATAGCTTAGAATTGGTAATATATAATGGGCAATGTAACGATTGTCTGCATAATTTTTGTCATCCACATAATACTGAGACTAAAACCAACAAATTTTTGTTAAAGCGCAAACATGCAAACAGAAGTAATACAGGCCTGCTACACAGCAGTTGACCATGTCTGTGTAGGTATATCTTATTGTTTTGGAAAATCTTCTTCTTAGCCACACTAGATGCAAAGCTGTAGGGATGGCAATGTTGGTCAGTTTGGACACCAATTCTGTTGAGCCTCTAAACATCTACTAGATGGATTGGTACGTAATCTTGTACAGACTTTCATGGTTCCCTGAGGATGAATCCTCATGACTCTGGTGATCCCCTGATTTTTCAACTAGCACTACCATGGGGTTGACATCTTTGATTTAAAGTAAAATATCTCAATGACTATTAGCTGGATTAAAAATATTTTGTCACAGTGATTAAAGGTCACAAGAGGATGGATCCTAAATGACTTTTCGTATAGCGCCACCAGCAGGTCAAAGTATTCAACTATCGAGCAAAGTATCTCGACATCTACCAGATGGACGGGCACAAAATTGTATATATATGTTCATGGTTCCGAGAGAGGCCAAGCATGTAAGCATGTTGACATTAACATTTAGCTCAAAGCACTGCTTTGCCTAAGTACTGCCTTATCAGACACTAGCATGGCTTAAGACTTGTAGTGTTATTTCTACCCAAACCAGCATTTTCTTATTTAGCCATGCTGTAGACTGCTTTCTACATGCACTGTTTTTGGGGAGGAAAGAAATAAAAAAGAAATAAACTGAGACATTTCACATTTATCCACATGGGAAATGGAGAGTTTGATACTCTCAATTTGTAACCAACCTTATTAATTTCTCCTGTACTGTGCTGCACCTCATACAGTTTTTGATCAGTTTTTATTTTATCTGTTTTCTGCTGAAACTGTGGCAACCACTACTAATGAGTTGAACTGTGTGGTGTAGGGCCTACACTCCATATGGGAAATCACAGACTTGGTCAGTGCCAGTGGAGTTAAACAGTTCACTAATTATTTTATACTATTGCCTCTACGTAAACTTCTGTGAACAACTGATTGAAATCCCTTTTATTTCTTCCATATATTCTTTGTCAGTGGTGGCAGCTTTCTTCCTGTGCCCCCACTATTGCTGAATGAATGATGGGTGCAGAGTGAAAAATGAACATGTGAGGAATTCATATAGCACCTTGTATTACTATGACAAGTGCTGTGTCACTCCCTCCATTTTGACTGGATCTCATTTTGTTGGTTGGAGGCACTTTCAGTGATGTACTCAGTAAGACAGATAATAATTGCTTTTTTTATAATCGTGACCTGCTGTTCAACAGCCAAAACACAGCAAACATGAAAAAAACAGGAGAACATTTTACCCTCCACATCACCATCACACAAAGACACACATATTATCTTTTTTCTGTATCCCCGGTTCCTCTGGTCTTGTCTATGGCAAGCCCCCCAGTGGTTGAATCAGCTAGCCGTGAACATCAGGACTACGCTCTCCACGAAAAACCTTCCGGTGCGCTCCACCAAATCCATCTGTTCAGACCTCTGTTGCTGGGCAGCCCCACAATATCTCCACAGAGCCGGGTAAATGTTGGGCCCACATACCTTCCCTGTTTGGTAGGCTTGCTGATTGCTGTCTCTCGCTCTCTTGTACATACATACTGTACAGTCACACACACACACACACACACACACACACACACACACACACACACACACACACACACACACACACACACACACACACACACACACACACACAAACTCACACTTATTTTCCCTCTGAGCTTTCTCTTATTGAACCTTACTATGAATATGCATGGCAGTGTATTGTGCACACAAAGGGGTTAGACTGGCATGTGTGAATGCATACCATTCATGATGAATATGCAGGTTGAATGTCATTCCATGCATTTGTGAAATTATGTCAAGGTGATACGTTACAATGGTGTATGCTACAGCAACTGCAACTGAAACACTGACAAAAATTAATTTCAAATCTTTTGTATTGAACATACCCATACAATGGCCTTTTCAAATTGAAAGCCCATTTATTTAGATATACACTACACAAAGTTACAGACCCGTACAGTACAAATATTTCTCTACTTCTCTTAGGTGCTTTCCTCACTGCCCACATTTTAATACGGCTAAGAGTCTGCAGCCATGTTAGTGACTCTGTAAGGCTGTATTTAGAAACAGTGGTACTTTGAGCTAAATGTCAACATGTGCATGCTAACACGTGGATTCTAAGCAAGTGTAATGTTTATTATGTTCAACATTAACATAAAGTAAAGCTCGGGCTGATAGAAATGTCATTAGTTTTGCAGATATTTAGTCATAAATAAAAGTATTGGAAAAACTGAAATTTTGTCCCAATGATGGAACTATTCCAAGTCAGAAGAGCACCAATTCATCCTGAGGGAAAATAAATATCCAAAATTGTCAGAAATGTCAGGGGATTTTTTAGAGTCTTTAGTATTCATCCTTTGGGAAACATAAATAAATCCATCAAGTACTTCACATGATAAGTGAAGATTTCTGCATGTTGGATGCTAAAGAAAAAGTTAATATATCACTAAAGCCATTAGGATTCATCCTAACAAAAAAAAAATACAACAATAAAAGATAGCCACCCTTTTTTTACTCAACCTTTATTTTATATATAAAACTACATATACATATACATATTTTTCACCTGTATTTAAATTATATATTTTCAGAAAAAAATGGGCTGAGGGTAGAGAACTGCAGACAGGGAGGGAAGAGTATTGATAAACAAACTAAAGCATTTGCCCTGTTTCCATCAACTTATTTTTTCTCATTAACATGCTTTTTAAAACCTATCATTTGTTGTAACAGTTGAGTCAGTTTGACATGATTTTTTTCTTTTAAATGCTCATATGAGCAAAGTTGGATCGTTGCCCATTATATTGTAACTTAAACACGTCCCAAATATCACCATTGCCATCATTGTCTTGCTAGTATCCTTCTATGACAATTGTTTTTTTTTTAGCAATAAAAATGAGTTATTGGCCAAAGTATCATTCTCTGCTCTTCATCTAACTAGTTAATGATTCCTCCTCAGTCACACAGGCTTAAGGTGTCACGATCTGCTAATGTTCCCCTCGGGCCCCTGTCTCCAGCCTCTGTTTCTCCCCTCTTTCCCCCAGACTTGCTCCCCGCTACTCACCCACCAGATATCCTCAAATTTTCCACCTTGTGCCCATTCACCTGTCTGCCTTGCCCATCCACACAACTGTTCTCACTTCCCCAATTAGCCCTGCACCAATCTTCGTCAGATCATCTTTTTGTTCCTGGTTGTGTTCCCTAGTGTTTCTCATTTGAATTATCCTGTTGCCTGTTCCTGTTTGTTTGCCTGCCAGTTCATCAATTCATCTGCCTGCTTGTTCGCCCATCCACCTGAAAGCCTGTCATTTTGTCACTGAAAGTTCTTCACTGCATCAGCCTGCTAGTGTGTCTGCATTAGGGCCCTCATTGCTCGGAACTACAACTGTGACACAAGGACCAGTGTTATATCTCCATTTGTTTCAGATATGTAAGTAGCTTTTGATAGGGTTGTTTATAATCACAATATTAAATTACTAGTGAAACAATCATTGTGAACCCTGTAAATCATTATTTTGTCCAATTTTGTCTCTAGGGGAAAGTTTCAACTTCTTCATATTGTGGTAAAGCTAAGATGTCACCATTAGCATTACTTCTCCAAATGGTGTAGATTTGTTGTAGTGGATATTGCTATTCAGATTCAGATCCAGAGAATGTCCAAATAAAGAAACTGCCAGACATCCGTTATTATCATTATTACTCATTATTCAAGTTCTTTTTTTGGCTGCTGACTCACCTCACGGCCGTCGTTGTCAATAGATGACAAGAAGCTCAATATATTTTTTTTAAAAATTAAGCAAGATCAAGCCCTTACAAATATCATTATGGTTAACATGTAGGGTGACTCATATGTGGCTCCCCTTTTCAAGCTGGATCTTCAGATAAGCTAAAGTTTATGGGGGAAATTAACTTTTTTTTATCCATGAAGGGCTCAGCTTGCTTCTTGACAAGAGCAGTTCTCAGATCAGGGTAAACACTGAGGATATCTCCTTGGTAAAGGAATCTAATGTTGCATGGCCTGTTTAGCGGCAAGCTCCTGGTCAGGGTATGATGCACAAAACAAATGGTTTTAAAGGTTTATTGGTAGCAGGCTTGGGGCCAAGAGTGCAGAGTGCTTTAAGTAGCTGAGACAGAGTTTTACAAACGTATATCCTATAACTTCTCTTAGTACTTCAGAGAAAAAAGTGGTGGGGTCCATGCTGTCTTTGCAGCCGAGGGTCACATTTAAGTTATATGGACTGGACATGTGTGATCAATTCTCCAGATCTTCCTTTATATACTTTACATACAACATACTTTTCCTGTTTGCCTGGTTTGGTCACTAGCAGTTTCATGTAGAAAGTCAAGGGACAACATTATGTAGGGGCTTGCCATTGTGTTTATTCCCACTAAAAGCAGTTACATCATGCTTGCTAGTTGAATTAGCCTTTGTTGTCAGTGCTTGCAAATTAGCAGTATTGCTGTGGTCTATACAACTTAAATTTCAATGAGCATCAAACATTTTCTGAGCATCAAACACCCACTGAAATGACTCTTTATTATTACTGACTCCTTCGTTCCAAAAACATTTGAAAACTCTAAAAGAGCCTTATGATTAATATAATTTTACCCCGTTCTTGTCTGAAGGGAGCCAACAGGAAGTCAGCTGGCACAGTCAGCAGAAATCTCAGGCACGCATACACTCAACCAGCTCGGCTGGAGAAGGACTCTAGTGAGCATGCTCTATGGGCCCATAAGAGATAGGGCATCATTATAAAAGAGACATCTTTAAAATTGTTGACAGGACACCTCCAACTGCAAACAAAGTCAGTTATTACTTTTTGTGTTTTGAATTTTTAATTCGTGAAGTTTTTACAACTTTTGTACTCTCTCAGAGCTTAAAAAGCAATTTTAAAGTGCACAGTCTCATCCCTGTGTAACACTGCACACAACACAGAAGCAAACCCAGAAGCCAGAAAATGACATGTGCTCTGCGAGCATCTTATTTTATTAAGTGAATGAGTGCCATTTTGGAGTTATAATGGATCCAGGGTTTCATGACATTGCCAGTCTTTTTCTCCCCTCATTTCCTGCAAGTTCTCTACTCTTTTACCATCCAATAAAAAGGTGTAAAAAATGCTGAATAAGAAAGATGCACTATGAAAGATGTTCAAGAGACTCTTGCATCTTTACCCCACACCCAACCCCACCCTCACATAACCAGAGGTTATCAAAAGCCCTTTTCAAGTTAAACACAGCCTTTGTATTGAAAGATATTGTTGAACATGCATT
Organism: Xiphias gladius; assembly: GCF_016859285.1. Lineage (NCBI taxonomy): Eukaryota > Metazoa > Chordata > Actinopteri > Istiophoriformes > Xiphiidae > Xiphias > Xiphias gladius. The sequence continues at coordinate 30,047,991 of NC_053414.1, read as the reverse complement.
ATCTGTAGAAGCAAACAGGTCTAGGTAAATGGAATTCAGAGGTAACATGAATTGATATAATTCAGGTCAGACATAAAAGGTTATAGCGCAGAAAATCCTCAAAAATAGCAGTGATTCACTGAACAGCTATGGACAAACATCAGTAAAATATTGTGTAGCACACAATGTGGTGTGTTTACTACACTATTAATTACAGGACCACAAAGAAAGCAATCTTCTGAAAAATGAAAAAAAAAACATACTGTAAATGTCGAAAGCAGAGTTTCCCAGTGCTGATCTCACAATATGAAATATCTATATATGATATAAGTAATTTCAGGTCAGAATACAGGTTTTTGCTGCATATGTTGTCATGGCTCTTGACAGCTTTTATTGCAAACATTCTCTAGGTCACGCCAAAAATACAGACATTTAATATTACCATTACGCTTTTTATGTTCAGAGGGAATGATCAACAGTTATTTATATTCTTAAACCCAGGTTCATTCTCCTTGGTTGACATTACTACAGCCAACGTCATGGTATATTATATACATCATGTTGCATTCATGGTCCCCAGAGGATGAGTTCCACTGATTTGGTTGTCCCATCCTTACCTCTAATGGCACCATGAGGTTATCTCTTGGATTTACTGAAATATCATGAAATTCTGTGCATACAGTATATCCCTAGTCCATGGTTTCCAGAGGATGATCCCCCTGACTTTGGTGATCTTCTGACTTTATCTCTGGCACCAACGACAGGTAGAAATTTTTGGCTTTTAGTGAAAAGTCTTGACAAAAATTAGATAGACTGCCATAACATTTGGTGTAGATATTGATGGTCCCCAGAGGATGAATACTACTGACATTGTTGATCCCCTGATGTTTCACCAAGTGCCACCAGCAAGTTCATATTTTTGGGTTTTGATTGAAAGATCTTGAAAACTATTGGATGGATTGCTATGAAATATGTACAAAAATTCGTGTTTTCTTCAGGATCAATTGTAATAACTTTCATCTAGCACCACCATCAGGCGAAAATTTTAATTTGTCTAATTCTTTGGCTGGTGTCCAGATACCTGCAAAACTAATAACATTCCCAACAGTCTCATATTTACTTTGAGTTCCGGGCTATCTAGTAAATGTTAGAATACTAATACACTGAACTAAGATGATTAACATGGTAAACGTTATACCTGCTTAGCTTCAACATGTTAGCATTGTCATTGTTAGCATTTAAGCATGCTGATGTTAGCATGTAGTTCAAAGTACTGCTGTGCCTAAGTGCAGCCTCACAGGGCCACTAATATGGCTGCAGACGGCAGCATCGTTCTTCAGCCTCTGGCCTGGCAATGAGAAACTGACTTAGACCAAATTGTGGTCATGATTTTCAGTTCACTGTTATCTCTACAATTTAACAAGACAGAAAAGGGCTGAAATGCAGTCTGTCAGTCAGTCACACAGTCAGTCAGTTGGTCAATTGGTCAGTCAGTCAGACAGACTAGCAGTGAGACAGAGTGAATGACCAAATTAACAAGTAAAGATTTAAGCAGAGGTACTGCTGCACATGTAGCAGGACAGAGGTGTGAGGTGGGCACAGTACATTGGGACTCTTGTTAAATAATTGCGGCCCGTGGTCAAAAAGCTGTGAAAAAAATGTGACAAGGTCGCTGTGCTTGTCAGCGGAGGACACTCTCAGAGAAAAGTGGGTATTGAGCCTCAGCTTTCTGTCAAACTATCAAAGACATGATATAAAAAGATGATGAAACCAAAAAGGGAATCAAAAAAGACTTTGATATATACTGTATCAGACCTCTTTCTGTGATATGGCATTTTGTGACATGAAAACCTCTTGCAGTCATACTTTTCCTGTTTTACCTAAAAGTCTGTGCCTTGCATTAATATTGGCAGATCGGAAAGGTTCAATTGGACTGGAACAGCGTTTTAATGGGGATCACATGGAACAAGCTCAGACAAACAAACAATAGGCTCTGAGTTAATGAGCATGGCTGCACAATATAAATGACCTGCACGAGGCAGTTGCATCCTTCACTCTGGACAGTGGAGCAGCAGTGTCTACCATGAGAAATTCAGCAAGAGACAGCATGCAAAATTTAAAGAGCGGGTGAGAGTGTGAATGAGTGAGCAGGTGAGTGACTGAGTAGGCTGACTAATACCTTCTAGACAGAACTGCAGTGCTCTTGTGATTTTAGGCATATTGTACAGGAGTGGGAGTGGTGGCACCAAGGAAGAAAAATGTTCACAGTATATCAGTGATGGATTTTAAAATATATTTTGTAGTTTATGCCTTAAATAATCTCCATCATGAGCACAAGGGATGTTTTCCCTGCTTTTCACTACTGGATCTCCTAATGTCATCATCAAAGTTTCACAAGGATTTCGTCATTTATTAGATAGAATAAAGAAATAGTCTGACAGCCCAACAGAGTCCAAGCATAATTCATTCATACTGTTAGTGTATGGCAAAAATAAAGGTTAAAAGTTTGAGGGTTTTTTCTAATTTTTTTTTCTATTTTGATGCACAGGCAAAAAGAAATTTAAAAAAACAATTTTATAGATTGCTCTGACATGAGAAGCTGGCTCATTCAATGTTTTCTGGTTTAATAAACTATTTTCTTTCTTTTGCATAAGAAATTATAATCAAATGACCAATTTATTTCCTAGGTCTTAACGTGGAGCAACAGGTGCAGTGAATCTGTCTCGGTGCCTATCTAACCTTGTGCCGACCTTGTGCTAAATTTAAAGCATTAATTTCAGAATTGTGCCGTGTGTAACGGAAATGTTAGCAGCTCCAACATAGTTTGTGACTTTTATAGGTTTGGGTTTTTTGTTGTTTTTTTTCAATTGCATATTTGCATTTTTCTTTTATTGGATAGTCTGACAGGAAACATGGGGATAGAGAGGAGTATGACTTGCAATGACTTGTTGCGTGGTAATATAATATTTGTTTTAAAGGGCACAGCGCTGATTTTACAGATCAAAGTCTATTTACAGGTCTTGAGGACTACAACAGTAGATTGCCATATGGTATGTAGAAAAGTTGTACAAATTCTTTTGTGGCTCCAAAGAAAGCTGAATGAATAATGATAAATTGCCTCATGTGATGTCACTTGAAACAGCTTCATTTGGGGCTGAAGACTACATGTTTGAAAATGAAAAAAAATGGCGTGAACAGCACATCAGCTGAGTAACAGCAGCAGCTCTGGTGCTCTTTGTGTGTCTACAAAAGATGCATTCAGGTCCTGTATTGAGTAGTAGCTCACCTGCGTTCTTGAAGCACTCAGAGCCCAATACACAGTCACCGTAGTTACGCATGTAAAATGCAAGAAAATAGATGTGGAACGTAAAAATACACTTCTGGGCTGTGTTAATGAGCATTAGCCCAAGTAAAACACCAGCCATTATGCAGCCTGTGTAGACAGCTGAATTTTGATCCTTTTTCTTTTTCCACTGTCCATCGGGAGTCCGACAAAGTTATGGCAATGCAATGCTAAATCCATATGAGTACTCTTGACCATTTGACGACCAGGACACACATTTCAGTATCTTTAACTGAGTGCCATGCTAGCCTTTCAATTCATGTGATGGAAGGAGACTGTCCTTCTAAATAGCGCAGCAACTTATTAGCAGACGTTGTAATTATAACCAAGTAGTTTTGGGGCCTAAACCCTAACCAAACCGTGACTGTTCCACAACTTTAACCATGTGTTTATTTTTGTAACCATGATGACAAAAGTCCAGTATGCCAGCTGCTGGTGTGTTTTTTTCAGGTCGTATCATTGTTACCATGACAACGAAGGTCCAGTATGCCTGCCTGAGAATAGGGACAAACAACCGATATGGTCGTTTAAGCTGGAGGACTTGTTGGATAGTAGGGCTTGCATAATAGCTAAAATCACTATGACAATATTGAAAAGACTTTTTTTCAGATATCAATATTTGTGACTATGTGAAACATATGTAAAAAATATCAAAAAACAATCTAACTAATGTTAAAACAAATGAAAAATGTTGGATTATGACATAGTATGTTAACCAAACTCTTGAAATGTGTAAAATAAAAAGTAATTAGTTGGTTTTGTAAGTTTTTTTAACTACAGCTTGCCCAGAATCATTAACTTTGACAACAGACATTTGTAGAATGATAAAATAATGAGGTCATATCATCCTGATATATTTCCAGTGAAAATCAATAGCTGCAAATATTTTTCCTTAGCTCTATGTGACACGTTCCATCAATAATCAAGCAGTGTTGGATGTGCAAAAGAAATGTTACCGTGCGCAACCTAATAACATTTTTACAGAAAAATGACATTTGGGCTTTCTTAAACTTAACACCGACATATACGTAAAGTTGCCAGCACATTTGTATAATGAAGTGAAAGGGAAAGGATTTAACTTAACAGCTAACTTGTCATATCACTGACTCACTTGCTGGTGAACTGACACAATGACAGTTAACTGACAGATTGACAAGCTGCACATCAGTTGTGGATGGCAACACACATCATCCTTATCTGAAAACATAACTCATGTTTTTGCTGTAGAGGTTCCTGTACATGAAAGACCCAAATGGACTCTGATGTTGCTTGTGCTCGGGCGCGGTGACCTTTTCCTTTACACTCAATTACGACTTCCTTTTTTTTTAAGACATAAGTGTCCACCAGAGAAAGATGTAAATTGAGGCTACATTAGAGACAGGGCATGCTTATGGTCAAGATAATGATGGTTGTTTGGAAAGCATTTCAAAGTCATATTTCTGTTTTTCATCATTTTGTTTCTAGTCAACAACTGCCATCATTCCCCACAAAGATTGTGGGGAAATAGTGGTGTAAAAATCAAGCAGCGACAACTGTGTTACACCAATGTAAACTTAATAGCTCCCATTGTTGTTGGGTGACTAGACGTGTGTGTTAAAGGCTCTATTAACAGCCTAGGCCAATTTCAGTTTGTATGAGATCAATACTGCTTTCACATAGGTTCTGTTGTTTTATAACCTCCCTCTGTCCAGCACAAAGCAAGATAAGAAACTTCAAATTGCATTTCTCGATCCCTTCCAAATCAAATAAGGTTTCTTGGTTGTATTATACCACTCCGTGTGCATGGGTCTGCTAATACAATCATAGATTATCTTCACTTCATCCTACTCTGGGGTAACATGCACAGAATCGAATAATCTTATTCAAGAGGAATTTATGAATGAAGGAATTGTAGAACAGCTCCCTATCGTTGTCATTGAGATTCACTCAAAAGTAACGTCAACCAGGAGGGGACTGACTGTGAGTGTGTGCCCCATAATACTGTGACTCATGACACAAGTGTGACCTTAAATCCATGGATTCTCCTTTAACAGTAGCTGCTGTTCTGGATACCAAGTGAAATGAAAAATCAATATTTAATATTTTCTTCAGCTAAAGCACACAGATTGTCTACAAACTGAATAAGGTTAGTAATGCATATTTTTCTTCTCATTCAAAGATCAATCTTCCTTATGAAATATCTGTTATTGCTCAGCGGCTTTGGCAAAAAAAAAGAGTTGAACAGCCATTTCCTTTCACCTCACAGGTGACTGCCTCAGGCAATGAAAAAAACAGGAATTAATGCTGCTGAAAGATGATTGATTAAAGGAGGAACACTGGATTAAAATCAATACCTGCACTGCAATGCTCAAGTAGAATTTTATTTTTTTAACTATGTTGCCTGGCCCAGCTACAGTTTTGGATTGATTTATCTAGCAGTGTTTTGTGCACTGGTGGCAGATTCTAAGCAAAACGGGAAATATTCGTATCTCTTTAAGTGTTCCAGTAACTCATGGAGCTAGTCAGACGTAAGGACACATTCAGAAAACCATTACTAGGACACTGGTTTCGAAATCCTGAGCAGTGCTTTATGACAGCATTCATTGTGGCACCTTAGATTTGTGGGAAATATTATTCACCACCCTCAGCAAAACATTGCTTTAATGGCCAACATGGGAATTATCTCAGTTGGTTTAAAAGTTCAAACTGAAATGTAGAATTGTTTTTGTTTTTCTGTTTTTTGTACTTTAAGTAGCAGCTTAAAAACCAACCATAAGTTTGTACTGTAATGCATAGTGACATAGACAGAAGGCTGAAAATGAAGAGAGTGAGGAAGATTTAAGTGAAAGTTTGGCACTAAGCTGAAGAGAACATCGACTGTTGATACTACATCAGGAGAACTGGTGCGAAAAAAAAATCGAGGCACTGAAATGAAAAATATTACAAAGGAAATGGAAATGATAAAAACTCAACTCTGAGTTACACTGGGTTAAAAATAGGGAAAGCATACTTTCACTTTAAAGTTACATAGACAAGCCCCAGCAGCTTTAGAAACAGGTGGTGTTTTTCTTCTGCTATCATTGAAACGCAATGACACGGGAGGAATAAAACTAGATGATACGGTGCCATATCACTACTCTCACAACTACCTGATATAATAATTAATCAGTGTACTTTGACGACTGCACAGTGCCCATTACAGACTGCAGAACAGCACTGCGTCGTGAGAGATTAATGTACATGGCTTCGGGTAGTACAGCTGTCTACTACTACAGTGCACTGTAGTACAATGCAGGCGGATGCTGTAATGGACGCCTTTTCTAAACTGTTTTCCACTCTTTTAGAGAGACTGTGTCACAGAACCATGCTGTCTTCCAATGGAGGGGGCCGGGAAAATGACTGTAAATGGATGCAGGGTCTCTGCGGCACTGTCATTATCACCTGGATTGTTGGTTGTCTTTCCTCTCCCTAACACCGGTGTCTGTTTGCAGAGGCGATTATCCAGCTGACAGAAACATGTTGGCATTGTGAGACGAGCGTGGTAGACTTGAGGATAACCGTCTGTGTTGCAACCAATAATTTTAGACAAAGTGCCAGCTTACAGCCAGGAGTCGCTGATGATAAATTGCCACATTTAAATCAAGCTGCTTCCTCACTCTTTTTTTCTGCCTCATCAACAACACGTGTAAACGTTTTATGTCCAGCACCCTACATGTTACAATTTATAGAGCACATCATTATACCGTATGTCGGGGAGTGGCTTGAATTGTAATTTTATCTGTGTTCATACAAGTGTGTGGTGAGTTTAGGGGGGTGGCATGTGGGCATTAGATAAATAATAAACTAAATTCATAAATCCCAGAAACCATTCCTAACTGTTACTGCATGGGACACATGCCAAGTCTAACTCTTAAAAATACTCTCATAAAATGAAAATGGATGTGCGCAGCAAGCTGACACACACATTCGGACAAATATTTAAATTCACATTAGCTGAACCTTGGGTACAATTCTTTTGGAATCTGTGATTTCAGCACTTTTTTAAATGAAACTAAATGACTTTTTAAGTCTGCAACGCTATTTTTGCTCCAGTCATTCCAAAGCTTACATGATACATAGCCTGAACGTCATTAATTCTTCAGGACTTGTGCTACTTTGGTGCCAGATGGAGGTTTTCAGACCATATTGGTCAGTATTCAGAGTGTAAGTAAGTTTAGACAATAACAGGGAAAAATATGAGAGCGATGTTATGCTTTTGTGATTGATTCACTGTTTCCTGCTATGAAGAACCTCGCCTGATTCTTAAAACAAACTATAAATGATTTACTTTTTGACATGGGTTTTCTTTGTTCTATCTTTGGCTGTGAGAGTTCATGACCTGCCATGTGCATAAGTCTGCTCTTCTGACATTGCAGTTGTGATCTTTTTCCAACTTTAGGATCATATTGTCCTGCTTCTGGGTTTCCTAGCAGAAGATGTGGATCTACTGCTTAGCAGGACAGCAGAGTTATCTGTTGTCCTGCACCTCGAGATTTACATGTCTGATGTCCTGAAGCCTTAATTAATAATAAATTTGACTGGCAGTTTCACACATAAGAATGTGGGCCAATGGACTGCAGACATCAGCTCATCATGGACGTGATTGATAGACTATATCCACTGTGGAATCACACAATAAGCAGGTAATGGGCGTAATATTTACCGAACAGAGATGTCCTGCTGTAATCTTTGTTCCTGCAGATGTACGTGCTGTCCACTGTTTACATATTCCGGATTAGATTCAGGCTCGAACATATGCGGATGGATTTGAGAAGTAGCCATTTCCAATCAATGATGTTATGATATTTAGTAGTCAGCAGCTTTTTTAGCTTAGCAGCTTAGCAGTCAGTGTTTATTGTAAGATAATAGCTAGTTAAATTTTAATTGCAGTTAGCTAATGTGCGCAACACTTCACTAGCTACCATAACCGGATGTAAGTCGGCTATACATTTACTTCAAATTAATTGCATTTCTTGGCTTTTGTCGGCATACAAAGTTTATCTTTGGTTATTTGATTTGTTGTTAAAGTTAAAAGACCACATTAGCACACCTGATTTCAACGAATGAAAGGTAGCTCAACGAGATAACATGGCTATCTTGTTTCTAGTAATGTTGTTCCTTGGTTAATTCAATCATAGGACGTTTGTTAGACAGTGCATCAGTGACGGATGATAAGATCAGCAGCATAAATGTGGATGATCACAGTAAAAAGAAGGCATTAACTGCAGATTGCTTATTACTTTACATATTTATTTGTTGAAGAGCTGACATGTGAAACCATGGGTGACTCAAGACTGACTTTGATGACCTAGGAAGCCAGTTATCTACAAAGGATCAAAAAAGTAACAAGATATGTAATTGTCAGGAACAGCTCTTTGTATCCTCCAAAATAATCATAAAATCTGATTCAAGTACTGTGAACTACAAAAACTGAACATTATAACCATCATTGAAGTAGGATTAATTGAAGGACTGTTAATCTGGGTGTATCTAATAAACTGGCAATTGTATGTGCCAATAGTCTTTAGAGAAACATGCCAGAATTGTATATTTCAAGAGTAGTGGAGTGCACATACCATATCCCACCAGCACTAACTCAGACCAGCTCTTCCATATCATGGTAAATATGTAAATAGTGTACATGAGACATACAATTAATTTGACCTGCGGAGGCAGACACATATTTGCTTTCAGCTACTGGTCTTCACTGTGTTCGAGAGAGAGCGAGAGCGAGAAAGATACTGTGGACCATGGACCGCGTAAGGCTTTGTAGACAAGTAATAAAATGTTAAAATGAACTCCTATATTTACTGGAGGCCAGTGTAGAGATGTGAGGACTGGTGTGCCACTCAGTGCTTCCATCTTGTCGTGCTCCCTGCCAACATAAAAACACATGCATGTGTTGCCGCTCCTGTGTGGCCAGGTAACGCCACGTCCCCCATAAAGATTCCCTGTTCCCAGGTGCAGCTCCACGCTCTGTGTGATTGCCAGCTTATCCAGAGTCAGCACACACTCCCTCACCATCACTGTCAGGCCATCTGCCTTCAGCTTCAGCATGTCAAACACCCCCCCTTATATTCATGGTTCCATTCTCTTTTTTTGGTATAGAACACTATTCATTTTTTTTTTTTGTAGTTTTAAGGCTCCCTGTACCAATCTTGTCTGATCTTTTTGTATATCTAACTCCTCCCTCAGCTATTTGGCACTGGCTCCTGGCTCATTTGGCCCCTGCACGCTGGTTCCTGGCTCATTGGCTCCTGGTACGTCCCTCTCAATCTCCTCACAGTCTTCACCCTCCTTATTCTCTCTTCCCTCACTTTCCCTTCTCTCACTTTCCTCACTTCCCTAACTTCCTCCCTCAATCTCTTAAATGATGACAAAATTATGACTTCACATTTTTCATACCGAAGTTCATTTTAGGACAATGTGTGTGGTCACAGAATTGGAGGTTCTGTGGTACTCACTGGGCAATACACAAATATAGTTGGAACAGCATCAGCCCTCGGTTTCGGTTGGCCTTTTTTGTTCTTGGTCCTGGATGTATGGGCATGCTCCTGGACCCTGGGGTTTGCATCTTTGTCACCTTTTGTCACCATGGTGTTGCCTAGCGGTGGTTCCACATAGAGGGAACTGCTGAAATGTTCCCAGGGATTAACCCCTGATTCCTAATGGTGAGGAACAGAGCCCAGTGTCCACAATGTCCAAACCCTTGTAATTGGAGGAAGGAGAAGCTTAGGTGTTGACCTAGTCTACAGGTGTATTGTTGGTTGGGATTTATACAGATCAATATGGTCAATATGTATTTGGACAATGACAATTTGTGGTTATTTTGGTACTGGCCTTTGGTATAGTGGATTTGAAATGGAACAATAATTAGGAGTTTAAAGTGCAGACTTTCAGCTTTAGTAAGAGGTTATTTATTATTTGGTCATCAACTTCAAAGAATCTGCAACCAAGTACTAAGTGTGACCATTTTATTTAGGTTTATAGGAAGTTGTCCAATAACTTTTGATTCTCTGAAATGGGCAGTCAAATGGCTATAATTACTACACTTGATACATCTGAAACTACCCACAAATTTGAGCTGAGAGTTTGCACCTGAAGTTCATAGTCATTATTTATTTTCAGATTCAATGTACTGGAGCACAGAGCGAAAATACGAGAAATCATGCCCAAATATGTATAAACAAAACTGTAGGCGTGTACTCTCACTTCTTTAATCTCAACCTCATGAAAATGTTTGGGAAAACATTGGCTTTCGTTGTGTATTCAATCTATGTCCTTGAACGTATTAACCCCAATTCATCTTTCTTCACTACTCCCAGTTCTCTCTAGGAGAGACAGCCTCGCTTCGACTCAACACCCAGTGAACATTTGGTGATTTTGAACGTTTGTGATAAACTGAAGGATTAACTGTTCCTTTATGAGTTGATAAAACTCTCCTAAATAAACTATTTCAACCCCCCTTGGATTAGCTGGAAAATTCAACATTACAAAGCTGAAAACAGGCTGCCTTTCTGCACTCATGAAAAGTTGACTTTTTAGAGAGACGTGGTTCTCACAGGTCAGCAATGCTACAGACATATGATGATTTTATAGAATATGATGCATTGCAGTAGATAAAACTACCCAACAGTATATAAAGCAGTAAAAAATTAGCTGGACCTTAAACATCTACAGCAGTAAAATGCAGCATACACATTAATGCAGCAGTAATATTTATCCATAAAGATCAATTATGATAAATAATAAAATAGTAAAACACTTACAGGGACCATTGTACTGCATAATAAGTACTTTTACCCTTGATACTTGAAGTAAATTTTGCTTAAAATACTTTCAAACTTTTACTTAAGTGAAGGTTTTGAACACAGGACTCTTACTTGTATTTCCACAGTGTGGTATTAGTACTTTTACTTCAGTTAAGGATCTGAATACATCTTCTACCACTGTCTGCTCCTGGCAGTGGAACACCCACACACAGGTAACTGTAGCATTACTTTTGGCGTGGAGTTTGAATGTTTTTCTATCACTAGATGGATAAGCATTTGACTCTGTGATACTTGCATGTTTCTGGGAACGTTTTGAGCAGTGATCATCCGGTGAAGTTTATTGAGCGCTAACGGCCAGGCGTCCAGATCTCTTTTTCTTCCTACTGTGGCGGTGATAGAATGCAATGGCTATTTTGAACACATTGTATGGCTTCCTTTGCACGCTTTCTGCCATCTCTCTCCCCCTGTAGGAGGTCAAATGAGTTTCTTTGAAGAGTGCCCATTCAAGGAAAAACTTACCTATCTATCTTATCTCTCCCTGTATACAGTCCTTAATAAATTGTTTTGTTGAATGCAGTTGGTTGCCTTGTTTATTTTGCACTATTGACCAAACTTCTTTCGTGGCTTAAATTGAGCAGTTTCTTGCATTCATTAATATTCATTTGTTGTGCATGTTTATGTATATGTATAATTTCTTAACATAAGATAACATGAGGATGTGAGTAATTATGACCATAGAAGCATGAGAAAAAGTTTAATGCATACATACTGTGAATGTATTCTATGTTACGGAAGCAATCCCTCCAAAATTAAACACAGATTAATGCCTTCTCTCGTCCACCCCCCAGAAAAAAATGCTATTATATATATTGAATATAAGTGTAGTCAACGTAGTAATAAGTGCACATTGTGCGTTGATATTTACCGAAAATTATTTCATGATGTTTGTCCCCCGTGAAACCATCCAAAAGGGTTGACAGCACGGGAACTATTTGTCTGGAACTATTTAGAGCTACATGACCCACGTGACCGTATGGGGGAATGACCAAAGTCAAGGGCACTGGGTGCTGCCCCTCAGTAGCCTTCCACAAGTTGGCTAGCCAGAAGAAAGTGGGCTTTTAAGGAGTCATGAGCTAATGTTGCCTGTTTCAGTCAAAGGGTCAACTGAGGGGCTGCATAACAGGCACTATGAGAGAAATAAGGATTTTTTTTTTTTTTTTTTCAATCATGCAAAGCTACTCTAGTGGATACCCAGAATAAAAAAATTAAAAAAAACCAAAGTTTATGGATTGCTATCAAAAATGTAAGCTTATGTTAAAAAAGTAAATACACCATTCAGCCAGAGGATAAACCTGGTAACTGGTTTTAATGCTGTGGCTGATTGGTGTATATCAGTAATGGTGTCAGCTTCAAAAATTCCTGTTATCAGTATGGCTCTATTACAAATTAATTAAAGAGCAAATTTGTTTGATAGGTCGGGCACTCTAAATCTGTATATTTGTACAAGGTGTTCACACAATCGTGTCTTTTAGCAGGCCAGAGTGTGGCGCAATGCTGCCCAAGTCAATTAAATATGAATGGGCACTCATCTCCATATACACAACAACGATACAATATTTAGCCCAGGAAGATCTGTGTCAGGACTACTCCTCTTTACTTGCATCTTACATCGAGAGCCTTGAAGAGCAATTACGGCCCTTTTTTCAAGAAGAGGAGATACGGCTGCAGCTTTAAAGAGCTGCGTTTTAGAAGCAGCAATACTCCAGATCAAAGCTCACCTGTCAGAGCCTCTTATAATTCATTCTCAGGCTTGCGTCTTGTCAATAAAAAGTAGGCCACTGGTCTGTACTTCTATGGCACCTGTTTGTATCTATATATGTTTCTATTTAAGAGAATTCAGAGGGCAGCACAGTTTGAAGCTTGAAGTACATACCAAAAAAAAAAAAATTGCTTTTGCACTTAGCCCCAGTGGTTTGGAGAATTGTTTATATTTGCCCAGATTTGTAGATATTTGACTCTTCACCATTTACAGTGGAGCCTGATCTGTAAATTATATGAAAATAAATGTTCAAAATTCAACAATGTATCTTTCCTGAAACAATGTCCTCGTTATTAGTCCTAGTTATCAGCATGTTCTGTCATCGACAGAACATGCTGATAACAGTTTTCATAGGGACTGTTTCTTTGGTGCAAAATGGCTCTAGTAAACTGAGTAATTATCCAGAGTAACCACTGCCTTAGTGAACTGCTAATTTGTTTTCACTTTATTACTCAGTGTGGCACTGTGTTCATATTAACCATTTTCTGTTTTGGAGTAGTTGGTTTTTTTTTCCAATTAATAGCAAGTGCTTATTGTCTCGTCAACATCATTGAGTGCGTTTCCATCCTCCTCTTTTTATGTGCATTTTCAATTGGAATTTAAAAGAACCTGAGTGGACACACTCAGGTTCTTTTTTAAAACAAAATTTAACAAAAAAAAATTTAAAATATGAAAGTATGACAAAAAAGTTTTATGCGTGGCTGAGGTGGAAAAGGTATTGATAAAAGCAAGATGCCACAAAATGCAATGGAAATAGACTAAGTAAATAAATCCTTAGATACATGAAGAATGTGACCTAAAAATGCACTGAAGCTTCTGTTCCACTGGAGAGACAAAAAATAGCGGCATACGAAAACATCAGATCTTTGTGGAGTGATAAGGAGACTGTAATGTTCTTCAAATTAGTGCATGAAACAAACATGAAAACATGAAAATCATGTTTTCCACATAATTATGTTTGAGTTTTGACTGACACTATTTTAATTAATTCTAATTGTTGTTGTACCCTCTTTATTCCGCAATGGTTTAATGGCACCCAATTGGAGAATTAATGCCACTTACTTTTTATTCCAATGAACCAACTCCTAATATTCACAAAGTTAGTGGGTGGAAAGTGTACAGTAATTTGCTTTTTTTTTTTTTTTGCCAATTTCTGGAAATTTGGTTAAAATTTGTGCTACATTTGGATAGGAACCAGCTATTTTCAATCAAGTCAGACACAGTTAGCAGATAGTAGTTATTGATGATTTCAAGGGGCAATTAGCTGAACTCGTGTTGATTGAAACAATATGTCGATGTACGAGATGTTATTTCTGTAAGTCCACTTATAACAACCTTTATAGGTGGGTCAATCTAATCTGCTGCCATCTTTGGTGCATTTTTTCTTTCGCCATTTTGCTAGCTCTGGCACGAAGACAACGTACCCACTCATAATCTTGCCTACAAAGCTCTAATTGGCTTGGCTGCATTTCCAACTGGGAAAACAGCCGCCAGTGAACACTAGATTTCGATTGCTGAAAAGATCGGGGATGCGGGCTTCGATTCAGAGGTCTGGAACCAGGACAGAGTAATATGGTTACTGTTTTCTGGAAATCGAGAGGTATCTAACACCTTTGTGTTGTGTTTTTGTTTTTTTTTTGCAGAGGTAATACTAAATAGATATAGAGCAAACACATTTAAAAAGGCTTTTCTGCATGCTAATAAATTTTGTGTGTTCCTGGTAAACATATTTTAATGCCAAGTGGATGGATGATATGAAATTTGACACATGATGTTGTGCGTGAAATAACCTGCCAGGTATGTCTTGTTGTAGTGTGACAGTTACATCATGGAGCTGCAGGACATGTGACCTTTACAATGAAACAAGGAGGGTCTTTATATGGGCTCAAATTGGAAGAGGTAAATGGAAGTGACAAGCTTATATATCTCCCACCACTAACTTCAGTAGCCTGTGGTGAGGCTTGTAGCTTATTCAAAATGTCTCCTGGCCCTGCTTCTGTCAGCCTCGGCTTTACTCTGGAGTGTTCTTGAACTCTGCCCATATAGGGTGACAGGGAGTATGTATTATAGTCAAAACAATTTGCTTTGTGAAATTTTGATAACTACTATTTTTCTTGCATGACAAAGAGTGTGCCGGCATGACATTAATTTAGTAGCAGGATGTTGGCTATGAAGTCTGAAAGAAAGGTTATAGTGACAGGAAAAGTTTTACATTCAACAGAAAATGATGAGAGTATACATAACAGAAAGAAAACAATAGTTGGGAGACAGTAAAATGAAGTTGAAAGACAGAAATCTAAAAGTGACAAGTGTAAAAAAAAAAACAGGCAGGAGCAAAAGTAAATTAGATAAAAACAAAGAGATCTAAAATGTGGCAGGAATATAGATCATCATGAAGGGATAAAAGAAAGAAAGAAAGTGTGGAACAGAAAATAAAAATAAGTGAGGGATCACAGAGAGACCAGTGAACATTGTTAAGTGCATACCGTGTCAGAAAGCATGAACATCTGGGTTGTCATAAGAAATGGGCATTTCGTGTACTCCCTTTGGTCGCTGTGTAGTGGATGTTGGCTGTTGACCTCCCCGTCAGATCCTGGGATCCCATCCATCCCTTCGGGGAAACATATTAATGTGGCAGCATGATTTTAGCTCATCCATCACAACATCAGATGGCCCACAAAGTAGTCAGGTAAAGACACAATCCAGTCACTGGACAGTCAGACAACTGATTAATCAGACTTCATCTGACTCTTAAAAGGAAAGATGGTGCGGTATGTAGATGGTGCTTTGGTTTTTGAGGAGCCAAAAGTAGGTGAACTGTAGTGCATTTATTGGTTCTTTGGTAGTAGCTGCACCACAAAGTTAATTGAATAAATAGAAAATGTTTCCCTGTCTGTGATGGAAACCAAACCATACTTAGATAGATAGATAGATAGATAGATAGATAGATAGACATTATTGAGGGAAATTGTCATGTTGCAGCAGACTGGGGAAAACAGTAGAATTTAAATTCAAGTAAATTCAAGTAAACCACAACTGCAGAACAACAGAGCCAGATATTGAATAAAAATAAAAATAAAAACATACAATATATACATCAGAAACAGCACTAGTCAGAAATACAGTGTGCAATTTAAGCAGGGTTGGAGTGAAATAAAAACTGTGCAAAATGGCTATGCATAATAAATGTAGTAAGAATATGATATACCGGTACAGATGGTAGTGAGGCAGAGTGTTCACCTGCCACACAGAGGTGAGCAGTTGCACACTGTCTCCGCAGTGCGTCGTGGAGGAGATGGATGGATTGTCCATGATGGAGAGCAGTTTGTTCAGTGACCTCCTGCTCCTCACTGACCCAAACGTCTCCAGGCTCTGAGCAATCATGGCCCCGACCTTGTGAATGATTTTATTGATCCTGATGGCATCTCTGGCACAGATGCTGCCTCCCCATCAGACCAAAGCATAGTAGACACTGCAGTGTGCTACCACAGACTGGTAGAAGATCTCCACCATCTTGCTGCATACAATGAAAGATCTGAGCTTCCTACGCAAAGTATAGTCTGCTCATCCCCTTCTTGTACACAATACAAGAAAGGGATGGGTACAGTGCAAAAGTAGAGACTGTCAAATGCAGAGGAAAACTTAAATGTTAATCACAAAAACAAATACGATTTTAGAGTCACATTGATGTGCGGCATGTGCCATCATTGATCAATTTTAGCTTGTCACAGATACTGTAAATTTTCATATAAATGTCAGTACTGCCCTGGCTGAGTCTCAACTAACAGCCAGGGCATGGACAGCACAGATAAACACCCGTCGCTAATAAGGTCCTGACATAAAATCATTGAAGAGGGTGAACTTGTTCAGGGTCACGCTTACTCTCATTTCCACATAAATGCTTGACATACATACAGGGAAAGGAAATGTTGTTCCTCATGGACCTCAGTGCAACAGAGAACATTAATTTAAACATCACACAGTCTCAGTAGGAAGAGTGAGCACTCTTATAATAGCAGCAACAACTTGTATGTATTTTCTCCTCTTGTAGCAAACTTGATATATTGGTAGAATTTCGGCAAAACAGTCTTTAAAATTGCAGGAATGATGAAAAATCCATCAGTGTTTGCTCTGTGCCGATCGCTGGTGCTGCTGTACAGCTCTCTCAGGTAGACTGCACTTCATGGCACTTCATGATTATAAACTCAACCAGCGGAGAACGGGTGATGGACACGGCATTTGTGCACATTTCCTTGAGGATATAAGCACACAGCCCATCACCATGAGTAGCATCAGACAGCGATGATTCCCTGTCATTTCAGCAGTGAGTTAGCCTGTCCGGCCCAATGGCTGTATCCAGAACATTCATTACTTGTCATTACCTGTAGCCTACAAAAGCCCACATGGAAAATGAAGTATAATTTTTCTTTATAACTCAAATATTGGTATTGTCCTCAAAAACTGAATATTGGTTACAAAGGTACAATCTTGGTTGAAATTATTGGCACCCCTGAATTTTAAGTACAGAATTTAGAACGTCTTCAGAAATAAATGCATATTAACCCATTTTGTATAATCAGGACATTTAGTAAAATGTCCAAAGTTACTGATCAACAACAAAAAAAATGCTTTTGTATATTTAAATAAAAAATGCAGAGATAAGATTAAAAAAAAGTAAATGTAAAAATAAAGAAGACTCACCTGTGCTTAATTTTCAGTGTTCACATGACCTGAATTAACCAATGAATGATGGTGTTACTGCATAAAAAGGGGCTTTTGTTTCCAGTTTCTTTTTTGCAATGGCGAAGACAAGAGAGCTGTCTGAGAGCATCAGAAATGCTATTTTCAAAAAACATATTAAACATAATTCCAAAGGCTACAAGGCAATCACCAAGGATCTTGAAATCCCTGTTTCAACAGTTATTAATGTTATCAGGAAGTTTCACAGTCATAAAACTGTTGTGATGCTTCCAGAACATGCCAAGGTTGATTCGGATTGTGGAAATTACACCATCTAAAGACATCTAAAGAGCTTCATGCTGACCTGGACACAAAAACAAAAGACTAATGTTTGCAAAAACCTTCATGGATAAGCCACAGTCTTACTGAGACCCAAAGCCCACATCCAGCAGCACAAAACAATGGTTGAAAAAGAAAAGATGGACTGTTTTAAACTGAGCAACAATGAGTCCTGACCTAAATCCCATTGAAACCCTTTGGAGGGAGATGAAATCTTCCATTACAAATAGGACTCATGCAAACTTAAAAGAGCTTGAACACACTATATCAGTTTTGAAGGATTTGGTAAATAGCTTTCTTGGTAATTGTCTTTGTTTCTAATTTGTTTGGAAGGTTCTAAAATATCAAATATGTAATATTAAATCACAATCAGGTAGTGATTTTTTTTTTTTCCTGTGTTCTGTTTGCGCATATAAACATCATATCCTGATTACAGACACCTGGATAAGCACTTTTCCCAGTTTGAGAAACCTAAAGATCTTACCACGAGTAATGGCATGTAAACACCACAGCCACATTTCTGATCAGTCTATCGTGTAGGTAGGTGCTTCCTCAGCTTCAGCTGGGTAGCAGTTACACTGTACAATATAATAAATACAATGAGATAAAATGAGATCAAAATGATACTGATGCTGCTCTTGTCTTCCATTACTGCTGATAAAAGGCAAACCAAGCCAGCAGTAAATGTCCTGGGTCATCCTAAACTGCAGAGGGACTTGAAATTTACAGTGGCTGAGATGTCAAGAAATTAAAGAAGCAGCAGAATCTAAATAATTACCCTCAAAATCGGACAAAAATTAGCCTAAAACAAATTTTACTGATTGAAAGTCTTGTTCATAAACAACAGACTTAAGCCACTGAGCCGGCAAAAAAATCACATATATAGGGATTTGATTTACCAGGTTTCTCTGTTTTCCATATGAATGTCATTTCCAGAACATGATAAAAACCAGGATTGACTCAAAACCACGATACTAGAGTGCATGTAAATATACTCAGTGTTTTTTATTGAGCAATTTTACATCTTTTTCTCTCTTGAAAAGACATATAATCACATTTACCTGGTAAAATAAAGTGATAAAATACAAAATTAAGGTCTCTGACAATTTTTGAGACAGTAACTGGACCTCAGACAACCCTATCAACACTTAGAGAAGCACTGCACCAACGTTACCCGAGAAGATTAATTTACTCTTTACTGGGGCAACTTCTCTGCTGGGTTAATCTAATGTGTTTCTGGGGGAGCTTTGTCAGTTCTGGAAAAATATCCCTGATGATGTCATCGAGGTTATCTCAGCGTGGGCTTGGAGACTACGAACTTTTCAAACAATAACTTCGCTTCGAGTGGGGGCGTGGCACGCAGTTGGAAATGTGGGCATTTTCCAGATGGGGGTTCTAATGAGAGACGCTATTGAGCTACTAATGGGAGATGTCGGATCCAGCATTTTTGGAGTTTGACCTATACTATGGACTAAAACTCAGGTTATCTCAGCCTGTGCTACTTCGACCATTCTGCTTTTTAATCAGTCTCCCAGAAGTTCCCCCTTGACCATGACATCACCAGCTGAAGAACGTTTAGAAATTTTTCTTTTTGCTAGAAGTATGTAAAGAAGATGTCAGATGAGATTCTTCTTGTCAAGACACTTGCAGTCATGACGGGGGGGTGGACAAGGAACAGACCCGAGGCTCATATCGTATTAGCCAAGGTGTGTGTGTGTGTGTGTCTCCTGTGCCTCTCTCCAGTGTACTGACGTGGGTTTTGGTGTCTCCCTCAGCAACACCTCCACGTGTGCCTACTGGCTCTCCATCTTGTGAAACTTTTTTTTTTTTTCTTTTTTCTTGATGACTCTTGTCATTGTCAGCCTGGTAGTCTCCTAGCACCTCTGACATACCTCTTCGTCTTTTAACCGAGACCTGTATGGGCAGGGCAGGGGAAGCTTTAAAAGTGGGAATAGAAGAGATAGAGAAAGAGGAGGGGATAATAGATTTTATTGTGTCTCCGGCAATAGGGTTAGCGCCTTATTTTCTTTCTCTCTGGTTGCATTTCATGGGTGACCTCTCCAGTTTCAAGAGGATTTGCTCGAGGAAGAGAGGTATCACAGAAAATGTAATGTTTTGGCTTTCTATGTTTTATCACTCTTCCTTACTTCCCCTATCTCTGCCTTCTCTATATTTGGTCTCTATATCCATCTCTGTATTTGTCCCTTTCATAAATTACTACCTCCACTTCATGGAAAAAGACAACAATCCTCTAGCAGCATGAAGAGAGCTACTCATGTGAAATCAGAATGCACGTCATGTGCCAGCACATCAAAAGCATGCTGTGCTGGCATGCTCCTCCACCTCACAAGAGACATTAAGGACGCCTGCTTGTATAGCTTTCCAGTGGTTGATGCACCAAAATGAAATGTAGTAAAATAGTAGATTTTTTCATGCTCTACATTAGAAATAATCTCCCATCTCCTGGTAGTGGAATACATGTGTGAGCAGATGTTGTTTTGTCTGGGTCTGTTACATGATGAACTATATCCAAGCAGTGCCCCCTTGTGGCTGCATGCGACAAAATCCTCCTCTGACAAATTGTCCAGTGAAGCATTTAGACATGTTTCCATTGAAAGGGGAGAAAAATCAGAGCCCTCCTGTTACACATCTAATCTGAGAATCCACTTCCACCTTTATTATTTCTATTTAAAATAAAGATGTCATGATTTAAAGATGTATGTTTCTGAACGTATAGAATCAGCTCTGCCTCTAGTCATAATTCTAAAACGAGTACCATAAAGTGAAGACGGTAGCAGTTTTTAGCTGGATATAAATGTAAAATCAATGCATGTGGGGGTGGTTTGGGAGGGGGTTGGGTGGGGGGCTGAGGACACTTAAGCTCCAGCTAAGCATGAATCATACTCTTAAGAGCAGTTATTTTTGAGCTCTACATGATGCAAGTGTGCAGTGCGGCATATGGATGCAGTCAAGGCTCCGAATGCCAAACCAAAAGCTTTTCTTCTCCATCCTTTTTCCATCCCGTCGCTTCAGGTCCGCGGAGGCTTTTGTCAATGGGGGCGAGGTGAGATTTTCCTGAGGAGGAAAGGTCAAATATCAAATTCAGTTCCCGCCTATGTAAGGGCTAAAGGAGAGGCGGCAACTAAAAAAGCAATACTGGAATCCCATGGCTGCTTAATTCTTTCTGCTGGCAACGCCCCCGTCCACCGCAAGGAATACTTTGAGATGAGAGCACTGTGTGTGTCTTTCATCTGTACGCTGTGAACCTACTGTCAGATCTGTTAGTCCTGCTCCTCTTTCTCTCCCAGGCACTCACATTCATAAACATCCATGTGCAGGCATAGGAACACACTGCGGACATACACGATGCAAACATACACCCACACAGGACATCAGATGCCTTGGTCTTCCTCTGCTGCTCAGGTGTGTAAGTGTGTTGCCAGTCGAGAGTATACCTTTAGGTTATTTGCCGACATTCCTTTGAGAGCTGCTCATTGGCCAATGTGAGCCAGCCGCATGCTCCAGCATTCTTACTTGTACAGTGACTGCTCGCTTTTTTGGTAATTCAAGATCTGTCAGATGCCGGGGAGAGCTGCAGTGCAGGGGAGAAACAACATTGGACAAGATGAGATGTCAAAATGGCAGGTTTGTACAACTTGTATGGAATTCGAGAGTAAGGGCAGAGCAAAAAAGAAAAAGACGTGAATTAAATTAGGGTTGTTTACCAGCTTTCAACAGTGAGCTCAGCAGTGGCCATTTGCAAAATGTCACTAAACACTTCAAGCTATGGCAAACCACAAATGTCAACAACAAAATCAACTATGGTACGCTGACTCAGACTGAGAGCAGCCAAACGATAGAGGCAACAGCTAAGTGTTTATCACTCTCCAATCCAGCAACACATCCGATTGGCACGATGGGTAAACTTGGCTCCACTACACCTGGCCACGGCCACAGGAACAGCCAGGAAGAAGCAATCAATGGTGAGAAAGAAGAAGAAGAGTGGGAAAGAATGAGAGACAGATGGGGATAGGAGAGTGTGTGTCTGGTTGCATGATTCTGATCATGTTTTTATTTGTGCCAAGCGGGAGAGTAAGTTCCTGTGGTTACACTGTTGATGCGGTAAGTAACACCCACTGTACTTTCCAGAGCCTTTCTTGGTATATCCACATGTAATCAATGGAGAAAGTTTACATTTGCAAACTGGGGTCTTATGCCCATGTTTTTGTCCATGTGGCAAGAGCAACAGCAACTGGAGCAAGAGCAACTGGAGCAAGAAGAGTTTTTTACAGCTTTCCACAAAAAAAATTAACAGAAATCATCTCCAAACTTCGTTTTGAGTCTTACAAGAGGTAAACTCTGGAAGTAGTCTGCTTGAAAGCCCTGAAGCTGTTGTAGCAAACTGCACATCTACTATCCACTTCCAGGTTAACTTACCAGCTGACTTACCTGCCATATTCACACACACACGCTATAGCCCTGCTACCTGACCCACCAGGCTGGTTTGGACATTTTAAAATACATGTTATCCTGGAATTTCTGTCCTTGTCTCTCTGACTGTGCCAGTCATCTGCATCCATGCATGTCATATGTTGCCAGGAGATACACAATGCCCAGGTGAAAACACTGAAGGGGACAATGTAGCCAGTGGCAATTATCGTGGTGAGCTGACGGTCAGTAACGGCTGAAATAAAGCAAAAGGTCAGGTTCAGGTCGCAGTTCTGGCAGTAGTAGTAGGTTTCAGCCTGCATCCATTCGCTTTTTAAACTGAAATATTATCACCTTATGTAGTTGTTATGGCAAATGTATTAGCAAACAGTTGCTCATATACCCATACAGCAGACATGGAGCAAAAGTATAATTCATTTGGAGTCACATTTTTGGCCACCTGTACATCTGTAAGTCCAATATTCACTCTCCTTTAACTCTGTTAGTTGCTGGGCAGGTAGCAGTAGTATACTGTGGGTTTATTAGTTTTATCTTGAAAACAGCTGTCTGCTGCAACTGGAAATTAAGCTGATGAGAGCAGAGAGAGTGACCCTGAACTGTAATGTTACGGGCCATTAAACCAAAACAATGAGCTGAAAGACGCTAAAAAGCTTTGTAAAGCTGAGGGGGAACTACAGAGTTGGGTTTGTCACTATGAGTGACCCCTTCCACATTATTCATATTCATTACATCATATTGATTAGAGCAGCTTTAAAGATACAGGTACAGGCAAGGTTTGGGTCCAAGTTGTAGGCCTGTGGGGAACTCTAGAGCATGCCTTTTGGGTGTTTTTCTAGTGTGAGCCAGTGGCTCACATTTGATTGCCTTGTATGTCTCCTTGAGAAGTAGCATCAAATACAAGAAGATAGTTTATGTCTGCAAGTTCCTGGACTGCAAAAATAAAGCATAGGTACACACCATGTAGTTTTCAACAATGGAAGCGGATCTGCTATCCTAAAGCAGTTACCAGGGTTTCTACTTTATGTGTTTAATGAGGCAAAGGCTGGAGTCAGCTCAAGTCTGCTGATACATTCACATGGCATACTCTCCTCACTAGGACAGACTGTGTAACCACTGCATCCTTTTCATCACTTAAGCCTTCAGAGCTCTGCTCACTCTTCTGCTGTCAGACAGCTCGCCTGAAAGCTATGCTGTTGCTTGCTACTAATACTGCTGCTGTTGCTACTGTTAATATAGCATTTCAAAAGTCTGACTTCCGCCCCAGCATCCATTTTTAGGCACTAAGTCTACCGTCCCCCAGGGGGGGTGTTTTCTTGTGGGGAGTGATGAGATCAGAGCCTAGAGGCCAAAAATCAACACTGTACCTATTCTATAGTCACATAATAATCTGTTTTATGTGAGTTGACTGACTGAAGTTAAAATGTCAGATGTTTTTAGAAAACTTCAGTTAGACTGAAGTTGTTTGAAAAGCTGTAGGAGATTTGTATTTCTTGCCCAGATCAACAGAGGTGGTGAATAACATGTTGTCATGTCCATATTGAGGGTCTGAGGATCGAGGGAAATTTTCAGTTTTGAGCTGTGTAAATAAAAATTTACTTGACCAACAGTCATAATGGCAGAAAATAAAGTAATGAAACTGCATTTTACAAATACAGAAATGTCCCTTTAAAGAAGAATGAGGGTGCTCAATCCATGACTTTCTTCTACTTTGACAAAGATCAGGCTGCATGCTTTCCTCCTGTTTAAAACCTGATGCTGGCATGTTTGTGTTTACATAGTGAAATAACCATCAATGTGTGTGCATATGTGTATGTCAGTGTGTGTGTGTATCAGTTTGTTTGTGAGTGTGTGTGACTGCTTGTTAGCATCTGCCCTCTTGTCCCTCTCCATTATTCACCTTTATTAACTGGCTGCTCCAGTCTCTGATGATCCTTTTTGTCCCTTTGGACCCTGCAGTCAGTGTTGCCGTTAAGACCTCCATGCCGACTGTGCAGCTGCTTCACCACCTTCTCCAGCTTCTTCTTTCTCCTTCATTTCTCTGGAGATCTGACAGACATGGAGGTCCAGCTTGGGCTGAATTTGGAAACAACAAAGAGTGAAGGTAGGACGATATAGATGCACAGAGCTGTTGTGCTTCGCTTCTGGAGTTATGTATGCCAGTAATGGCCAGTATGACTGTGTCCTGCTGGTGCTTGCTACCTTTCTGACTGCATTCTGTCCAGTATGCATCCTCTATCTGTGCCAATGTTGCCCAGTTACTCATGTACAACGTAACATTTCCCTTACTGATTTTGGATGTTTGTTTAGCAGAAAGCCCAGTTGCTCTTTCTTTTATCTTCTACTTGTAAAAAGACATTAAAAAAGGTAAAAGATGTGGATGTAGAAGTATGAGCAGAAAATCTGACTCTCTGAATGTCTGATTTATTCCATCTAACATGCCGATCTGAGGTCAGACTTATGCCAATATCCTGAAAGAAATATCAAAATATTAAAAATTGTTTTTCTGATATTAATATATTTCATATATATGTATAGCAACAATATTAAAAATAACTATCTAATGACTAAAGCAATGAAAAAGTTGTTTCTTCTCTTTGTCAGCAATCAATCTTCACTGGATGAGTATATTTTGGTTTTCATAAAATCAGCTACAGTAAAGCATAATATGGATGGGAAATGTGATATAAATAACATCTAAGCAATCTTTGTGGGAAACATCTGCGAATGAAAATCAGGGCAAATAAGGGTGAGACCACTTTAGCTTAGTAGAAATTATATTGTATAAACCAAATTAAACATTTTTCTCAGCTCCTCAACAGAAGACAGGGATATCATTGAGAATAACCTGGAATTTGTTCACCAGAGGATCCAAAGTGTGTTCTCCAGGTTTCTGCCTCCTGGGAACAGAGAAAGGGAGTCACAAACTGTCACCGTCAGAATGTGCGCAGGGTAATTGCATAGGAAGGATGAGCTAAATCACATGCTTCCAGTCTTGGTTCACATCCTGATTGAGACCTTCATGTGAAATCATACACACCTGAAATTACCATGCCAAGGATGAACAGGTGGGCGTGGCCTGTCCAGTCATTTCATTGCAGTCAAATGACATGTGAAAGTGCACCCCTGCAAGGTCACATGTCCACCATGAAATATTTCTCCACTTTTATCTTTATCTGACGCCAACCACTTAAAAGACAGACATTTGGCAACCAGATTATACCACTGCAGTTATGGTGTGACAAGACATCTGCTAAAACATCTGCAGTAATGTTCCTCTTTAAGCCAAATGCATATTGGACTAGGTAAAACTGTTTTGTATTGTATGGTCGCCTTTTGAACAGTAATCACTTTCAAAAGGTTGATTATGTTGAAGAAAAAAAAGGATGATTAAATCTTCTACATATAACCAAAAAAAAAAACCCAATTCTATCAACCCATTTGCTGAGCTGAATGGCATTCCAGTAGTGATTGAAGACACAATCACATCATATCCTTAAGGAAAAGTCCAAATGCAAGATGTAGAAATACTCCATTACAGGTAAATATCCTGCAAGATTCAAAGTTACCAGCCAAAAATACTTAAAGTATCAAAAGTAACAGTACTCATTCTGCTGGAAAATGGCCTGTTTGACTGAAACATGACAACTAGACACTGCCTTTTTGTGCGAGGCCACAAGCCCAAAAAGGTCGAGAAGCACTAGCTTACTCTTCAACAATGCATTGTATTTTATAAGCTTATCATATGTTTTAATGCAAACTCTTGATCTGAAAAGTCACTTGTGATTATAACTGTCCAATAGATGTAGCGCAGTAAAAAGTATAATATTTCCCTCTGAAAGGTAGTAAAGTAAAAAGTATAAAGTAGCATGAAATGGAAACATAAACAATACTTTGAAATGTACTTAAGTACAGCTCTTAAGTGAATGTACTTCATTACATTCCACCACTGAATGTCAACCATGAAGCAAATTGTACTTGTTCAAAATATGTTAATGTGGAGTCGTAACATTTTTCAAGGCATAAATGTTGAGGATGTAGTTCTGAAGTTGAAGTTAAAAGGGCACATGTCTTGCAGTTTTGTTAATTGACAAACGATTTATTGGAAGGTCTGTCTAAGGAATCATCCCTCATCGTTTTCATTGTGATGTTCATCAAGGTTCTTTCACTAATCAACTGAACAAAACTGAAAAATATTTCACCCCTGTGTACAGTTTTGCAGTGTGATCCAGGTCAAAAGTCTGCCAAAAAACATTAGAATTATAACAAAGCTGTGAAAAAATAGCCTGTATGTAGGCTGCTGTCGAGACTTTGGATCAGAATTTTGGATAGAAAGTGCAACTGGAAATCAAACCCAAACTTCCATTGGCTTATTTTACTTTGTTGTTTATTGTTGATTAACACTAGATGGCAGCTTTATACAATTCATGATAAAGCGCTCATTATGCATGTGTATTTGCAGCTGCTTCCAACAGACTGATCGTGTAGATGAATGCAGGTGGTCCAGGCTTAGCTAAAGTTCCAGTTCCAGGTGTTAGATGATAGCTAGGCCTTTTGTCCTACTTTTCTCGACCGTTTTTTTTTTTTTGTATGTGCGTAATGTTTTTGCAAAATCCCACCTTATCAAACCGAACGTTGAAGAGAAATGATAACAAACCACAATTGTATTTTTTTTAACATACATCAGAGTATTTGGACAATGCTGCTGTTTTTAATAAAACCAAGTAATAACATGATGTCAGCCGTTGTGTGGGGGCACTGGGAGCTCGGTGAAGAGGATTAATCAGCCGTCAAATTCCGCTGATGAAAAGCCAAAAGCTCCATCCAGGATCCGTTGCCCTCATATTACCGCTGCACTCTTGACTCCACGCACCTGTGCGCCGCTGCCTGTTGCCTCCTCCGCTCGTGTCGTCCGGTGATGACTGGCGGACGTCCTCACAAAGAGAAAACGCGGTCACCCCTGCGCACGACTAGGGAGGGAAGTCTCCTTTCTCTGCTCCTAAGGAAACTGTCTCACCGAGGCACGAGCAGCCACCATAAGTCACGCCAAAGTCGCGGTGAGTTACTGCCAGCGTCTTGTGATGGGCAATAATGTCTCGGGCATCTCGACGCTGCAAAGAGGACAACAGCAGGGGTTTCAAAGACTTCGAAACTCCCAGAAAGGTCAGTGGTCACCTCAGACAAGCTGACACCAAAACTACTGGTGACTAACCGCGTAATCAGGAGGGTGTGTGGTTACAGACGAGAAGTTAAGGTGTGTAAGTCATCCTCAGGTGCAATACTGAGCTTAGAGAGTGTGTGCGGAGGACAGGCTTTGTATGCAAAGGTGCCGAAGCCACGTATTGTCCACTCTGGGCTGCTGCTGGTGCTCCTGTATCTGCTGGGAGGTGGTGCTGAAGAACAGCTCCCGTCTCAGGCTGCAGGAGGAGGGCCTGCAGCTTATTTGGTGGTTGCTAGGGTTGCGAAGCACCGCATTCAGAACTTGACTTAAGTGGAAGTATCGAAGTATTAGCAACAAAATGCACTTTAAGTATCACAAATAAAAAAACAAAAAAACACTCAGTGTCAGTGTTATAGTATTATATTACTGGATCATTATTATTGATGTATTAATGTGTAAGTGGTACTGTAATGTTAAAGCTGGTTCGATGTGAGACCTATTTTAAATACTTCATATTCTGTCGGGCAGTTTAATCTATTAACTATCTATATATTTTATGAAGTGATCATATATTTTAGATCTTAATCTTCAAAGTAATAACTCTAGATGCTCAATAAAAGTAGTGCAGTAAAAAGTACAATATTTCCCTCTTAAATGAAGTTTAAAAAAAAGTAGAATGAAATGAAAATACTCATGTAAAGTACAAATACCTCAGCACTGATGTGACTACGGATTGGAACTGCAACATACCATGTAAGCACAATATACTGTGTAATGTAAAATAATAAAGGAGTTAAAATCTGATTTTGTCACAGGGATCCTCCAAAACACAAGACTAAAAGATTAGGGTAATAAAGTGCCATCCGTCTTACAGTAGCTCATGTTGTACTTCACTGGCAATAATTCCGGATAGATTTGCACAACAATTAATCAAAATAATCAAATAATCAAAAACCTGGGGCCTGGAGCTGCTGCCTAATTTCCCAGTTGTTAATCCAGCCTTGTCCAGCACTATCCAGCATCACCCTACAACTTTGTCAGGGACAATGTCCAAATAAAATGCTGTTCATAGTTTGAAAGTACAAACTATTGTTGAAAGTACTATTGTTGGGAATCCTACTGTTCCAGTCATTGGAGTGAGGAGTTTTTCACGACCTATATAACTGAGAAAACAATCTCAACTCAAGATCCATTTACTTGTTCTGTAAGCTTTCGATCATATCTGTATGGTAAGAGAACTTCTGATGTAGAATCCAATGGACTTGTTACCAAAGTTTTATAAAGAGGTTTCCAGCACTGAAATATAATCTTCTTAGCTACTGTCAAACCACATATCGTTCAAAAGGAAACCATTACTAAGCAAATTTAGAGCAAAGCACATTGGGTAGTGTGTGTTTGCAAGTACTGATAACATCATTATTTCCACGTTTTCCTTATGGATTGTGTAGGTTTGTTGGTTATAAGTTGACATTGTAGAAAAATCATGCTGAGATTTGGATCCTTTTTCACTGTGATCCATTTTTGCACAGTGAAGATTGCAATACTGGAAACATGTACTGTAAATACAATCCAGTTAATGACCATGGTCATTAGTTACAATCTGAGAATCACAATTTCAGTGCATACATTTTTTTTGCCGCATGCTTTATACACAGAGGAGGGGAGGGAGTACTGTAGTTAGGCAGGTGTTTATAAGTGCAAAGCTCAAGTAAAGCAACAAAATCCATTTGGGTACTTCAATCAAAAGCCGAACAATAAAATGTGCATTGTACAGCCAAATGTAATATCCTCACATACCCACTCTAAAGCTCAGGACCCTCTGGGCTGAGTCCCATGTGTAATGCAATCATGTGAAGTATAAAAAAGTCCACCTCTACATTGCCCCATCCTGATCCCACTGTTACATCTGGATTACAGAGGGGAAATGAGCCTGAGGGAACAGTTTAAAATGTAGCTGTCATCAGGATAATCACCATAAGTACAGCATTTGCCCTTTCACATCCTCTCTCTCGAACACACTCTCTTAGTTCACATAGCTATTTTCACATCGCAGGAACAGAACAAGCAGAACAAGTGAGTCAGGATAGGAGAGGGAAGACAGCGCATGGGAGAAAAGGGGCCATTATTCAGCCAGGTTTCCTTGACGACCACCCATAACATGCGCAACAGTTCCCATGGTGATGGTTTCCAGAGTGCGTTATCAGCTGGAGATGATGACTGATTGGGATGTGGGCCAGACGACGTCACTGGCAGCCGCTCAGTAATGAAAGGAAGGGGATGTGTTTGCGCTGCTCTGCATCCCAGTTTATTAGACTGGTGTTTGGACACTGTGCTGTGATTGGTTGGATATGGAACAGAGATACCTGCAGATCAATGCTCTGCCGAGGCAATGATGAATGCACTCAGTCACACATACAGCTTATAACCAGCCCAGACACACACACTTCCCCCCAGCTCATGTCTCAAAGATACACTCACACACTCACTTGTGCACCATTTAGGCGGGGCTAACAAGTTATGCCGGGATTGAGTCAAATTAAAGCCATAAATGCTTCATTTGTAGTTTCACAGTACTAGGTCGTATGCTACATTTAGCTGATGACTTATAACATCAACACGTGTTTTACTTCACTCACTGTGATAATTGCATTACTTCTACTTGTGTTTTGATTTTTCCAGTCAATAAACATGTGGTGTTTATTGACTGGTATTAAAATAAAACCCTAACTAATTACTAGCTCTAAAATGCACATTAATTAATCTAATAAAGCAAACTACAGCGGTGAGTCTCGTCAACCCCGCAGACAGCAAGAACAGTATCTGCAGGCTGACAAGCACTGTCTGAAAGTGCTACATGAAGCTACTGGCTAGCTGATGAACACAGTGGAGCATTTAGCAGCTCAAATCTGCAATAACTTTCTTTCTTTGGACACTTGAGGGCAGCGGAAAGAAGTTGTGGACTCAACATTGACATGTCATCACTTTTTAAGTTGATAGGGCTAACTTGTTAGCAAACAGTTGCTACACATCCAGCAGTTAGCAACCTTTACTCTCTTTTGGGGCGTGTTTTTGGTCTCTCTTTAGCCACATAATGCTCCACTATGTTCAGCAGCTAGTTGCTAACTTTGTTTGTCTGTTGTTTGGTTCTGAGGGGTGAGAGTGAACTGAATGAGTAAATCTGAGGGCCGGACAGCTAAACAATGAGCTGAAACCCACTATGAAGCACCATAAAACAAGCTTCAGATTCGGGTGATAATTCTCTTTAGGTTCATTACTACAAGCAACCCTTCCATATTATCACATTGTTTTCACATTGTCATTTGATACATTGTTATGATAAAAATGTTGATTATAGCTGCTTTAAGAGCCAGCTCTTTCTCTCAGGAGCTCGTATATTGCAAAACAGAGCTAAAAGGAGAGGCTTTAAGGCAAAGCTACTTCCAAGAAGAGGTATGTACCAGTGCGGAACTGGTGCAGACCAAATTAAAAAAGATACAGTACAAAAGATTTGTTGATGCATTTTTTGCCAGGACTAGTATCATCAAATTTTGGCTTTTTGGATTTACTGACTTGTTACTGTATGAGCATGTATTATAATCTGTGATGCCTTAAGTGCCCCTAAGCATACCTGGCCATGTGACAGAGAGGTAGTGCAACAGCATTTAGACAAGACTCTTCCTCAGGGATGCTGCATCACCAAATACATTTGAACACGGCGTTTAAGTTGCAGCCGCTAACATAAACATAATGTTAGAAAGTACAATCTGCTGTATGTTCACACTCAGCCCACGCAGACAGACACAAAGAACTGAAATACAAACAGATGTTGCTGAAGAAGACATGCAGTTTGACAATGTGAGTGTGTGTGTTGGTGTGTGTCTCCCAGGAAATGCAGAGTGAGTGCTAGATAAATTGAGAGACAGACATGGGGAATGCAAATGCACCACCGAACAAGATGTAGAGTAATTCCTCCTGGGTAAACAACAGTTTACTTCCAGCCCATTTCTCCATCTTTTCAGAGAAGAACCCCACCTCACTCAGAAAGTCCGGCCTGAGTGAGGTTATAAATCTGTAATACCTGCAAACTATGAAAGCAAATTAAATTTTCCTTGTTAAGTAGGTCGTGTGAATAGAATATACTTAATTTTTTTTCAAGATTTATCCAACCAGTAAATATTGTCAATTTAAGGTCTTTCTTAAGGTCACTTATAAGAGGAGAGGAAACCATCCATTTTTATTGATTTTGAATGGCAGTGGTAACACTGACAGGGCAAAATTGCACAGTTACTTTTCATCTTGATCAGCTCATAGAACCTATGACAGGTCAGAAAATGCATTTGTGGAGAGTGTTTTATTGGCTGTCGAGGTTTGCTTCATTGAGTTATGACACAGCCCATTTAGACGGGGACAGGAGGGAGGAGTTAAATAGCCACTCTGAGCTGTACATCATCGCTTTTTCATTAGAGCAACCTAAATTCAGCTCAGTTTATTCGACTACATGATACTTCTATTGCGAGGGCACCACAAGGGCATGCTGTTACCTCATACACACACTGACACACACACTCATACGTATAGACACAGATGTACTGACTGGTTCAAATACTGTACAGCTTACTGATAGTGGAGGTTACTGTTGTCTCAAACCAAAGATCAAGTCAAGTCAAATTTATGTATATATCTTAAAATCATACATTTGCCTTAAAGGGCTTTACAATCTGTACAGCATACAACACCCTCTATCCTTAGATCCTCAATCTAGATACAGAAAAACATCCTTTAGATCAAGTACCTTTAGATCAGCGAGTTCAGATGCACAGTATCAGTCAGGGATGAAAATTGACCCAACTTCCAGTCTGTAAAATGTGGGTGACAAACCCTCACACGTGCTGTCTTCAACCTATTTTGCCTCATGACAACTCTGTTTCCACATATAGCTCAGTTACTATGGTGACAGGTCTGACGTGGATTTGATTTTCTTTTTTATAATTATAGAAATACTAAATGTAGCTTGTGGTGGTAGAAATGCAACCAGCTTAAAGTTGCACTAATCAATACTTTTTTTTTTTTTTTTTTAAAAAAGCTCTGATAATGCAATCCATAGAATGCTGGCAAAGTGGGAAGAACAGGAAAAGTATCTCTTATTGTGACTTTTGTGTGCTCAGGTGTTATTCCGAGAAGGTTATCCTCACTGTTAGCCTTGTAGTAACACTATTTCGGAGCCAAAATTTGCTTCATGCAGTGTGTTATGTAATTGTAGCAGTTTGTTAACAAGTGACACCTGATACGGTGTAATCTTTTAGTTAGTGGAAGAATGGTTGCTTTCCCCAAGTCAGAAGGACCAGCTGCTCAATTATGGGATGAACAATGTGATTTGAACGTGACGTTAAGCCACTGTACAACACCAAAGAAGATAGACAAAATGCTGTTGAATCTAAAGGAGTATAGCAGCTAAAAAGCCAGGTATTTTCCTCAGGAGCTGGTGAAAAGTAAAACAGCACTAAAAGGACAGTGAGTTTTTGCTAATTAGCCTGTCTCTAGCAGCTTGTGCTAAATAGCAGATCAGCAGGCGATAAAGGTAGAACACAATATTGATATTTTCTTGGAGAAATTTAAAAGGCCAACTTCTGGTGAAAGTAATGATCTACAGAGTTTGACTGAGACAGGAAACTGTTAGTCAGTTGAGGAGAAAGTCTAATCAGAACTACATGTACTTACTCTTTAGGAGGTGGTCATTAAATGAAATTATACTGTATTTGTTTTGTAATTAGAGGACCTTAGACCATATTTCAAGCACTGCACAGCTGAAAAAGGCCATAATAGGACAAAAAGACACTAATAACATACCCCAGGAAATAGTCATAAAATATTTCAACCATTTTCTACAGTTACTGCTGTAGCAGTGACCTCTCTGGTTTCTTTTATGTGACAGTTGACCACGCTTATGTAACCTGGTACCGACAATACAGCTGCCTGCCCGGGGTGTTTTCGAATATCCTTAACACCTGCCTAAATAAGAAACACAAATACAGAGAGGTGATACAGGAACATTGTCACTCCTGGGAAGATTCAGGCTCCTCAGGCATTGTAACGCAGTGTTCACACTTTGTAAACATTAGTTATAAAAAAAGGCTGCCAGCGTTTTCCAGCCCTGACAGTTGCCTGTGCTGGATGAGCTCATCAGGTTAGGCGATGGCTCATACTTATATAAGACAGTTCAAAGACAAGGAGCTATCACAAGATTTTTATTAATGCATCTTGAATAGCAGAAGAGTATCTTAATGACAGTGATGCATTTGCTCTTGAAAAAACAGCCTGTTGTATTATACTATAATTATGTCTTGAATTGTCAGAAATATTTGATGAAAATGATCAAAATGATGCATTTTTACCCCTAGAACAATGAAACAGGGAAAACGTATTCATGTAACAGTGTTATGGTTGCTTTAGTTTCTTGCTTTGGTGCCAGTATTTGTCTTCCTACCTTTACACTATGGTAACCAGGACAGAATTATGGCACTTTGTTCATCGCAAGCCTTGCAGCTGTTATCCAAGGATACAAAGGCATTGACTTCCCCCCTATAAAGATGGGAATATTGCCTACTTGTGCGCACAGCAACAGATGTCTCTTTTAATGCTACTTTACAGTGATGTGGGCCCAAACAGTTTGCCTTATGTACTCAGCAGCTCCTTAGATTTTAGATGGGAAGAAGTGGATAATTTATCTCAGCTTGAATCATGATCATGTGCCTTTTATACATGTACAGGGACTTCTGTAAAAATGTGGTGAATCATGGAAACCTCAGAATAGATGCAGAAAATGGTATGTTAAATTTAGGTCAGTGATTCATTAAATACTTAGGTTGTGTAGAATGTTTGTCATTTCAATAATTACAGTCACAGTAGTCGCAGTAGTGTTTGAGATCCAGATGGCTTTATAGTGCCTTAATTTTCCACAGGCACATTTTCTGCATTCTGGGCTTAAGGTGCAGTGGTGATCTTTGGTGGTAATGGAGCCTTTTTTTTTTTTTTTTTGGAGAAGTCTTCTGAACAAAATGGAATTCATGACTTTTTTAATACATTTTGCCAGTGAAGGTACTTCATGTGGCCAAGTCTTGAGTTTGGAATTTTAAGGCTTTATCCAGGCAAGGTTTCACAAACAACCTAGTAAAGTGGGCAACTGTCTTGGGGCCACAGGTCCTTAGGGGCCCCATAGAGCCCAAGTTCAGGCACAATATAATAGGCGCCCACAACTCATTTCTACCCCAGGTTCCCCCAGCAGGTTAGTCCAACCCTGTGACTAGGGCATTTATACAAAATAGTTAAATTAGATAATATGTTGATGGTTAAAACCTCTCCTCTTGTTGCTTAAAAAGACTTTAATTTGTCCAATGGAAATATTTTAAGTGATAGAGGTGATGTTTGCCAATAATTGAATAGGCTTTTGTGGCACTGAAAATAGCGTAATTCGTGTTAGATCAAATCTTGTAACTCAACTGGGATGAAATGAAATAGAACATAACTGCATTTTGTGGTGAGCCGCTCTGCAGAGTTGAAGATTGGAGCCATGGTGGTTAGAAAATGAACTTACTTGGAAAGGCCAATATCTTGTCCTAATGTGACCCAACTCTTAAAATGTCAAAAAAAGGGTTGTTTTTCTTTTCAACCAGACCACTAAACAGTGTTTCTATATGGCACCAGGTCAAAAGAAGCATATCGGCCACACAAATGATTTCGATTGCACAATTTTTAAAAAGAGGAAGTTGGAATGGGGAATTAAATGTTGGTAAAATGACATGATAATCAATGATGCTTTATATTTTGTTGTATTTTACACTGAGAAAATTATGACAGAAAGGCAATTATTTTTAATTTAAAAGCTTTATAACACTTCATTTAGAATTGATTTTACATGTTGTTGCATGCTGGAAAACAGTAAAATGTGATTTATTTTAAAAAGGAAAATATGAGTGTGAGACAGTAAAAACAACATGACACAGTGTTTGAAGCTGAAGTGTTTCCACCGTGTGCAAATGTGATTAAATTATAATTACTATGAGCGATTTGTTCACTGCATGAGGAGAGCAAAGGATTTGGTATTGGATCATTGCATACTGTCAACTGGCATTGTTTTTGCAGAGTAACAGAGAGTCGGGCTAAACTTGTTAGCTTAACTCTTGACTGACTAACCCTTTAGCTTAACTCCTAATGGCTAAATATCTTGATTGTAAACACTGTAAAACCACAAAATCTGGGTAAAAGAGTCAGTGTTTGACTGATGAAGGTTTGGTCAAAGTCCAATTTAGTTTGACATTTGGACAGACACTCCATCAATGCCATGAGTTAATGCAATATAAGTTTTTCAGCTAGCAGTGTAGTGGTCATATTAACTAAATGTGATGAGGATAACTCCAGTTTTTCACAACTTGGATGTTATGTTTTTTAGTTGTGGCCATCATTCCTATCAGAACTAGTAACAATGACAACAGAAGTTAAAAAGTTAATAAGAAGGAGCAAGAAACAAGAATAGTCAGATAGCAAGACAGGTTTTAAACAAACCTCCATGTTAGCCAAACTCATTTGGAAGAGAAAACTATGTTGATTAGTAAAATTATCACCAATTGTCTGTTGTAAATATTCATTATAGTTTAAAAGAATGACTTCCTGCTTGAACCTTGACCTAGCACACTTGCCGTAGCTGTGGATACACAATGTCTTCCTGTACACTGTACACTATTAGCAGACTTTTGGGTGCACTCACTTCAGTTTTACCAAAACTAAAGTCGTCTGTCGTCTGTCATCTGATCATCTGACTGTTATTGCTTTTTGTCTACTTCGTTGTAACAATGTCAGTTTTTTGTGGTTGTTGTTTTTTTGGGGGTGCATTAGTGGTTGTTTGTACTCTAGCCTAAACGTTGCTGGACTAGCGGGTTTCTTGAAGTCCGTTTAGCGTGTCTTTCAGAGCTAGGCAGTACTAAAAGTGTTTCGTTCGTCATTCTGACCGAACCATGTAATATACTGAAATTATGCTTTAATGTCATTACATTTATGTAATAATTATTACATTTTTGGGTGAGTGAGGTGGTTGTCCCACTTCATCTCACCTTATAAACTCTGTGAAAGTGCTTAGTACACACGGTGGACTGTTTGCTTCCTTATCCCAGAATGGTGCCATTAAAACACATCTGTCACTGTGCATAAAAGCAGGTAATGTTCCTATCTTTATGGGGGGAAGTCAACACATTTTAATGCTTGGACAACAGTTAAAAGCCTTATGATGATAAAAGTGCCTTAATTGTGTCCTGGCTGCCATACAAGGAGAAAAACTCCAAAGAGGCAACAAAAGCAAGGAACTAAAGCAACTTTAAATTAGTTAAATGAATACAGTTTTAGTGGAATTGGTGTGTGAATCCTATGTGTGTACTGATGGATGGGAGCTCTTTATTCAATTGATGATGACGTGATAAATAAGTACTCATATGATTGGTGAATGCATTACAATCAGAACTGAGTGTTGCTCATGACTTGATTTGCCTCTCATCACCTCTATCACTCAAAAAAGCAAAGGCTGTGATTCAAACAAGCACAGGCACTAGTTTCAAATAATTTTACACACACACAAACACACAAAGAGGGCTCTCCCCTCCAGCCTGCTGCTCTGCAGAGCTGCTGTAGTGTTTCTGATGGGATAATCTGTGCGTTGTGCTACAGCCCATGTGAGGAAGGGATTACATATTTATTTGGGGAGTTTTCATCCCGCCTTTACCATCTGTCACCAGCAGTGTGTCCATGGGACATTTACAAGGGCTTTACAGTAGAGTGATAGGGCGAGAGTGGGTGAGAGAGAGATTGTGTATGAGTGAGTGTGCATGAGTAAGAGAGAGAAAAAAAGAGAGGGAGTGTAAGGAGTGGCCGCTACTGACTGTTGCCTTCTTGAGAAACAAGCAAATCCCAGGACCCAGCTGTAAACCCTTAGAGCATAAAACCACCTGCTCTTTCACAAGTCGTAGTTAGGTTGACTAACTAAAATCCCCCTCAACACCTGCTGAGGAGGAATATTCAGTAACACGAAAAGCACTGTGCTTTCCACTGAGGTCCAGCAGTAGTGTCTGGGACTTTTCCCATGCTCTCTGGGAGTTTGAAGTTTCTCCGTATATCCTCTTTCTAGTCCCAGGGTGATTAAGAGCCAACTCCGCGCTAATGTCCTAATCCGCATCCTTGTCACTTACATTATAGCTGCAACTTGATGGGTGGTCTGGCTCACCTGGCTGGCCATTCCAACCTCGAGAGAGAGGGTGGGGGTCCAAGAGAGGGTTCAAATCAAGCAAAATCATATGCAGCACATTAAGCAATGCCCTTTATTCATATTAAATTCAAAATAATATTGTGGACTGTGATGATTGCAGTTTTTGAATTTTTGTTATATTTCATTACATGTTTTGGTAACCAGATACATCTGCCCTGTATTTTCTCTGTTTACATGGTCACCTCAGCAAATTCTTCCTCTACTGCAATGCCTCCATCACAACCACTACCTTTACACAAAAACTCCCGCAGACATCCTTTTAGTGGCTACAACCTCATCCCCGGTACTGTAAGTTCCCACCCTACCCCTGATCAGTGACTCTGCCTGTGTTCGGATGCACTGTATTTACACAAAAATTGCTAGTCAATTCTCAAACACCTACACAGCTAAATAGGATTCAGGTGTGGACCTCATGTCTGGGGACCCCAGATCTGTAAGCCAATAGGAAGGAGTAGGGACTCCAGGCATGAGGTCCATCCCTTTGTTTAGAGTTTCAATTGGGGTGCTTTAGCTGCCAAATGCACCGCTATGTTCAACAGCTAGTCAGTAACTGGGCCTATCTGCTGTTTGTTGCTGAGCAGGAAGCAAACAGTGTGCTTTTTGACAGCAGTGACAGCCGTTTGACAGCAGTGACAGTGAAGTAAAACAGTACATTTATGGACCGGACAGCTACCTTAAAAAATGAGCTGAAACTTGCTATAAAGCCCCCCTAAAGACGAGGAGAGCTGCGATTACACAATTACAAGCAACCCCTTTCACGTTGTTATATGGTTTTCACATTGTCATTTCATATACTGTTAGTGTAAAAAATCGGTTACAGCCATTTTACAGTCTTGAGTAGAGAAACGACCATTTCAAAATCTGGTAACATTTTTGAACAGACAGATAATAGAAGTGACACACCTCACGTCTGTGGACCCTGCTCTTTCCCCACTGGCTCACAGACCTGGGGTCCCCAGACATGAGGTCTGGGATTGGCCATTTCTCACATCGCTGCTCTCAGCAGCCATATCACAGACACCCATTCCTGACTATAAATCGTAGACTCTGAAATTCAGGCAGGGTTGACCCAAAAGTCACCCATAGCTCAGAGATGCAACTTGTTTATCTTTCAGAAGAGCTGCAGGAAAGCAGCAAGGAAATGGAAAGAAGATAATCTCATGTATCTTATGACTGTCCACAAACAGTCTGATTAAATACCACAAGGCTGCCGGAACAGTAAAAACGGAGCATCTTTCTTTGCTACTGGTATATCTTTGCTTTATCTTGAAAGGATGTAAAAGAATAAGATTGTAAACCGCTCGTTCTATCTCTAAAATAGTTAATTTTATCCAAAGTCCTTCCAAAAGTTAACTTGCCACAACTACTGACCCATTCTGAGGCAAAACTCTATTTCTGATCAATTTTAGTCCAGTGGGAATTTCAGGAAAAAGCCCTGGAGTTAAAGATATTGGGCAGCTTTCACCCTGTTTGTGCTGCTTCAAATCTTGTATAATGTTTTTTATATGTGCTCCCCTCAGGGTGTATCATTGGGAAACACAATGTCTCTTTTCATTGCTACACTCATGATGATGTAGCGCAAAGACATTATTTCTTTCAGGCCAAAGTGATATGGACTGCTGGATGGAGGCACATTTTTAAGATTAATCAAAACAAAACTGTGTTTATTCTCTGTCTTGTTCGAGTCTTTCAGAAGGAGAACTCGGGTTGTTATATCAACAAGCTACATGCAAAACATCAGTTTGATTTTTTGACTCCACTCTCTAATTTGATACAGATATGAGAGATGTTTTTCAAAGCCAGAGAAGGTTGCAGGATTGTTGACTTGTGGTCACTTGACCTTGGCTCACCTGCAGCTGATTTTAAGGATTTATCATTGTTTATAAAACTTATGATAAATTGTCACTTTGATTCTTTTCAGATCTTCGGATCACTTACATCTACAGACCCTATACTATTGTGTGTCCCATGTAGTTGCTTTAAACCTAAAAGGCAACTGTGCTTTTACTGTTGATGCCTTAAAGTTGTAGAATAGCTAATCCTGATTTACAAAAGCCACTAACTGAGACTTTTAAAGGATCGGTTCACCCAAATTATAAAAGAATTATATATTATAAAAAATATACATGTATTTCCTCACTTACCTGAAGCGGTAGTCATGCAGACAGTTTTGGTTTAATATGTCTAGGTTTTTAGCCACGCCAGCAGGTTGGCTCTGTGGATGGTGTGGTCAATCAGTCAGTTGCTCGGTCCGTGATTTTGGTTCAGACTAAAATATTTCAACAAATTTGAATTGCCACAAATGGTACATACATCCATTGAGCCACAGAATAAATCCTACTGACTTTGGTGAGCCCCTGACTTTTCATACTTCATATTTACTTTAAAAGAACCCTCTCCAGGCATATAAAAATGATCTGCTTTAAATAACATAATCTGTCTGATATGGGCTTTGCACATTGTTACCCCTCATTGAGATTCATGGGCAGTGATTTGACATGTCCCTACCAATGTCAATGTGTAAAGTCTGTGCAGAGTTGCCAGGTTTTTGCATTTCCTGCAAAACGATTGGTTATTATGATAAAGAGTGAAAGACTGGGACGTGGGGCACACTCGACTATGATCTGGCAAACTCAGATTCAAACCGTATTTTGCATCGCAGTCCGGCAGTAGCAGTAGTGAATCTGAAGCAGTAAGTATTAATAGTTTAAAGGCTTCTAACGTCACCAAATTACAAAAACGTCTTCACTGGACAAAATTAATATCACAGTGCTTACAGGTTTTATACATTACATTTATACATCTCTGTATTTTCAAAAAATGAAAAATATCTGTTTAAAACCAGAGAAAAAAAAATCATGATGCAAGTCCGGTTTCAGGACTTGTTACAGTTATATCAACAAATACATATTCAATAAATACAACTGTCTGCAGAGTCAGGCTCTTTCTGTGTGTTTGTGTGTGTGCGAATGTGTGCATCTGAATAAGAAAAGCGCAATGGAGAGCAACTGCACATACACAACTGTTTATTTTAGCTCCCTGACCAAAAATGTCTACCAAAGATAAAACCAAACCTACGCCAATGTTCACATCCAATCGAGAATCAATGAATATGCAGATGTGTTGGACACACGATGTCTCCTACTTCACTGAACAGAACATGTCCTTCAGGGGCTTCAAGTTTCACATCATACCTATTTAAATTGCAGAGATATAAGGTGAGCCCAGAGAAACTCTTCTCCTCCAGCAGATGAATGTGAAAACAAACTCAGCACATACTGTACATCATTCTGCACTATGATGCTTCATTCTGCTCAAACATCCAAGTAAATCAACAAGAAAAAACACTGGAGAGGGACTTTTCAACAAAACAAGTGACACTGCCATATTTTTTTCAACAAACAAGTGCATTTAGTCAAGATAACTTGTCAAGTAAGTAAGCTAGAAATAGGTTCATTCATTTATATCTGCTACAAAAGTAAGCTGATTCGTTTGTTAGCTTAGTGTTTTGTGGATGGATGTATTGTTCTTGTCAAATAACATCAGCTCTAGTTAGCTTGCTGACTTTAGCCTATAGCTCAAATCCCCACTGTGCCTCAGAGCTGCTAGCTGCCACTCAAACTGAGCTGCTTGTCAAACGGTTGAATTGCTTTGGAGGTCCCCTCCCCTACACCTTTCTGATGGAGGATTAGGAGGGGCTGTCTCCCACAATTTCTTTAACTTTCCGTAAACAGACGACCCAATATTCACATCTACTTCACTCAGGGCAGCTGTTCAAAGGTGAAAAAGGAGCCAGTGGTTGAAATTCTCTCTAGCGCTCTTCTTTCATTCTTGACACAAGTATTTACTTTCTTCCAGAAGAGACTGTCTGAAAATGTATGCCGTTATGGCCACATTTAAACGATTATTGTGTCTCCCCCCTCCATGACAGCCAGCTTTTTGCCTTCGAGTGCGGCCATTTGGAACAACTATAAACACTTCTGATTTCCAACAGAGAAGGACAACAGATGTGTGTCTCCAACACAATGCAATGAAAATCAACAGAACTTAATTCACTTTATTTTACCCATTGCATTGAAAAAAGACATTTAGAAAGTAAATATTTTTGAGAAACATAAATAAAATGTTTCTTTCTTTCTTTCTTTCTTTTCACTAAAATAATTTTTAAAAAATTGTCAAAACATGATTATTGACCATATTTCCATGTATTTCAGTTATTCAAAGTTTCAATCTGCATGTCTACAACATCACATCTTGTAAATTATCTGTGATCCAAAAGCAATAACTTCCCAGATACCATCACTACATTGTACTATTCTATTATTTACAGGAATGTACAGGTGATTGTTACAACTTTTGTTATCAGGTGAATTCTATCCTTCTCATACCTGCTTCCCAACCCTGTGTACATACAGGGTTTGTTACATACTTAACAAATCCCTGCACACTCATTGTTTACATCAGACACTGCATACTTTCCAGCACCCTGCTCCTCATGACTTCCCAATTCTTATACCCTGTAGCTTCCAGATCTCAGCTGAATCCTGTGACTTCTCTTTCCTTTCGATTTTCATTCCTTCTCTCACGCTCAGAGTAA
The DNA here is from genome assembly GCF_016859285.1 of Xiphias gladius. Classification (NCBI taxonomy): domain Eukaryota; kingdom Metazoa; phylum Chordata; class Actinopteri; order Istiophoriformes; family Xiphiidae; genus Xiphias; species Xiphias gladius. Next base: position 30,005,531 of record NC_053414.1, on the reverse strand, counting down.
AGCATGAGACATCTTCATGTGTTTTTCTGTCATGCTAGAGAGAAACTGATAGTCAGGGCTGAGCTCGGAGAACAAGAGGGAGAGATGCCCTAAAAGCAGTACCTCCATCTGCTTGTCTCTGCTATGGTCCCAAATGAAAAGAGGAACAGATTAGCCCTGGGTAATATCTTTGAGGGCCTCTCCTGTGTCTAATTAAAAAGGTTATCTTTCAGTGAGTACATAAAAAGCAGTGGCTGAGGTGATTTTCATTCTGAGCTGTGCCAGCTCTATGGGACAATCGCAACACTCTCAAGAACTCCATTTTCTTTTGATCTCATTTCAGCTCAACCCAACTCCTCAAGGATCTAAACACGGCATAAAAACCTAGAGAGCCAAGACTAACACGGGTTGTAAAGTGATAAATGAGAAGAAAGATAAAGTGAGGCCCACATAAATGGATAAAAGAAAGCTCTGGTAATCCATCGCAGTGTCTGGAAGTATCCTTTTGCCAAATGTGACATGAGCCGGTGGGTGTCAAGAAAGATACAGGGTGCTGATTCACATAGGGCACACTTTCTGAGAGCAACTGAACCAGCATTGCCACTGATTGATGGCCCCAAAAATCCAAGCAAACACATTCATATGTTTCCCCACGCAGCAGCTGTCCCATATTAATCTAATGTAATGAGCAAAAAAAAACCCCATCATGATCAGAATTGCGATTTAAAATTCTTAGTAATCTGTTCTGGGATTAATTACAACCACATGTACCCCTGCCCATAAGAGAGGAGAGAGCTACAGGAAACAATGAGTTTCCCCATAAAATCTTTTTTTCTTTGGACATGTTTTTGTCACGGCGTGGCTCTAGAGATGGCAATAGTGGTCTTTGAGTGTAGTGGTCGGTCAGACCATAAAAAATTTTGTGCAGACATTTATGAATTCAACTGACTTTAGTGATCCCCTTAACTTTCCTTTATGGTGCCGCCATTCGACTGACATTTTTGGTTTTTAGTTAAATGTTTTGACAACTGAATAGGATGAGAAGATCAGTACTACTCTCATGTCTGTGCAGTAAATATGAGCTACAGCTAGCATCCACTTCCGAAGCTCACTAATAGAGTTACCAAGTGGGAGTGCCCACTGGTTCTGAGAGATTTTCCCCATTATGTATTCCCAAGTAAATTTTCTCTTTAAAGGATATTCTTGATATTACTTAACAAAGAAACACATGATTGTAATGATCATAAAAGTTTACTGTATGTTCTAACCACCAGTTTTAATTTTTTCAATGATACAAGAAATCATAATGTAATGTTCTTGATTATAAAATCAAGATCATTACATTACCTGAGAACCTGAGAAAAGTGATACTATAACTCAAAATAATACTCATCAAATTATTACAATATAATCTTTAGCATGTATGTAAAACATAATACATTAGCAATCAATAAACATGGTGAACAAAAAGGAGATGAAGTATAACACAAATCAAAGACACAAAATATACACAAGGTACACACAGGAGAACAACCAAAAGACAGAGAGAGGAAGAGTCAAAAAGAGACAGATGGAGCAGGTCCAGCAGAATGTAGCAGATGGAGGTGGAGATGGTGTTGATATGGATGTTAATACGGAGGTAAATGCTGAAAAACTCTCACTTAAATGTTTGAACACAAGTTTAGTTGCAGTCTGTAGTGATTTTACATCACTGATGGTTAAGTGCAAATTAAAGTTTGATGAACACATAGTTGTAGTCAGCGTCTCCCCTGAAAATGTTATGTTTAAAAATCTTTCATCCTTCCACTTTTTATCATGGAACCTGATATTTTCTTACAAAGCTGTTCAACATTTGGATTGATGATTGAACCAGGAGAATTTCATGCCGATCCAAGCTGTAGAAGTGCTCCAACTGTGAGTCACTTAACACTGACTTTGGGAAAAAAGAAGCAGACTTTTACCTCCAGAACTAAGGGCTCCTGTAACAGCAAATGTTAGCATGCTGACACCCTAAATTAAGATGGTCTACGTGGTAAACATGAGACTTGCTAACATTATACCTTGCCCCACTGTACAAATTCACAGAGCAGCTAGCATGACTGTAGACTGCTAGTCTTGTTTAACTGATAACACAGAGAAAATATAGCACTGTATATAGACTAGACAACATGTAGACCTTATTAAATTACGAGCTCAGACCCTTTCATATCCACACTGATATCGGAATGAAGCCCATCACTCCTCACCAGCACATTTTGCCACAGTGTATCAGACATGGACTTTATTATTTTCAGTTCCTGAGCAGCAGAGACAGTAAGGCATTTCTTTGCAACAATCCAGCCCAGGGCTGAGCAGCTCTGAGAGATATTAAAGCAGAGTGACAGATCTAATTATCACCTCCCCACTTCTTGTGCTCCAACTCTGATGAAGAGTACTACATTACACCAGACATCCTTTGCCCTCAAACTAACTTTCACCTTTGCTAATAACTAAGAGTGTAGTTATCTGGAATACCTGCTGAGGGCATGTCTCAGAATAGACAGAAAGGGATTTGCAATAATGCTTGATTTATGAAAGGAGGAGACCATCATCATATTCCAGTGTTTATTGTATTAACTGTGCAAAGGCCCCCTACCTGCTATCTCTCACCTTCCCCCTTTTTTTTTTTTGCATATTTCTCATTTTCTCTTCTTCACATTACATAATGACCCTAATTCACTTTTGCAAAAAATATGGGAGTGTCACAGTTTCCTGCAGTTTCTCCACCTCTGCTCCCTTTTCTCTCCATCCCGTCCTGTTTCTGGATCAGTCTGAGGTTCCGCTGTTACTCATATTGCAAAAGGCCTTATAATGGGACTCCAAAGGCTGTGCTGAATAAGAGGTTTTGTTTGCACACACACGCCAAGCAGCACTCTCAGACAATACCAACTGTAGGAGACCCACTCCGCTGACCTCCCCACCACTCGGCATCTGCTGCCAGATTTCCTTTCACTTGCATACAAATCACTTAGAAAGAGATAGTAGGCCCCATTGTGCTGGCAGGATGTTATGTCACCCCTGTGGATTGGTATTGGTATGCACAGCTCACACCTTGCTGTGCTATTACTCTGCTAAACTGCTTTTTGTTTCTTTTTGTCTCACTTTATTGCTAGTATTCATGGACACTGTGTTTCATCAGATTAATGGACTGTGCGTGTGTTTGTGTGTACTTGCATATGCACCCCTGACGTACGTTATTCCTTTCAAGCAGTGGTTGTCGTGGTAACCTTGGTCGGGTCTGGTCTCCAGCTGCTGTCAAAGACTGAAGCATGCTGGGACGTGGCGATGAGGGTTAGTTAATCATCAGCCACCATGTCAGATCTGCAGCCACATGATGGCTGCTGGCTGCAGTCTGTCGATTTTAAAACATGACACGTGTTATGTTTTATGGATGTCACAGCTAAAATGGTGACAAACTAATAAATATGTAAAATATGTATGTAATTTTGTTTCATCTTCATTATTACTCACTACTTTACAGTGTATAAACTGTAGATGAATGCCTGTTGGAGTGAGAACAATGCATGGCAGCGACTGCTCACACAGAAAGTGATTTTCATTATTCAAAGAATTACTGAGTAAATATAGAATGCCATTATGGGTTTGTACTTGAAACTAGAAGATAGTCACAAACCTATGTATATGGTGAAATTTTTTGTCTTATTCCAGTTTGCTTTTATTATTATTCTTTTCCCATGAACACAAAACAAGTAGATACCTGAATGAGATTCACCTTTATTGGGTAAGTATGCTTAAACATTCCAGAAATTGAGTCCAGTTTCGAGTAGCTTTACTTATACAAAGTGCAATGAACAAATAGGAGTACAAATAGGAGTATATAGCTGTATATAGCTAAAACAAGGTCACCAAAGCTAAGCAAAGCTAAGCAAAATCGACTATAACTAACTGTGATGACATGAAAAAGCAAGTAGATATGGCAATAGCTAGATACACAACAAATGGACAACAACATACAGTCTGCAGTGTCTATATAAAGCTAAATCTGTCAATTTGTTACAGTAAGCTAGGTTTACGCGGTAACAAATAGTTGGTACTTGTTCAATTATTTGGCCAACAAAGTTAAAAGGCAAAGTGGAGATCTAGTGCTAACAGCAGCTACTGTTATTGTAGAAACATATCTGACAAGATTTTTTGCTACAAGATCGTCTTTATTGGGAGCTTAAAAAATTGTTGTTTTTAATTATGCACACGTTTTGATGAAAACTATAAAAGGGAAAACGTCAACTTTCATTAGTGAGCCAAATATGTCTGTCACTGACTGAGTGATGAAGTAACACCTTTGGTCAGCTGAATGCCTTGTGACAGAGTGATGAAGTTACACCATTGGTTGGCTGGCCGAGTGCTGGAGGTTCCGCATTGGCTGTTGCTCTGTCAAAATGAATTGGCTCAAAAACAGTTTCTATTAAGTCAACGGGGGGTGTTTACAGGCAGTGTTGCCTTTGTCACTAGATTTACTGACTTTCAGACCCCTCTAGTGACTTGTCTTCACAAAAGCACCTAGTGACAAATCTGGCAACTTTTTGGACAAACCTTAGCTACTTTCTGTAGAAAAGAGTCACCATTATTGCCTCGCGAGTGGGAGGTCAGGCTATCCCTCCACAGGCACACCTCTCTATATGTCTCATTCAGTTGACCAAACAGCAGCTGCATAGATGTGAATAACTTTTCTTCAGGGTGATCACTTTACAAGTACATACAGCTGAAATTAGAGCACAGACATTTTCTTTAACTTAATGTGTATGGTGAGTTTGTCAGATGATGTAATGGTTATAAAAATCAGGATTTTGGCAGTGCAGAGCAGCAACTTGGAAATTTTTACATTGAAAAGTGGCTAAATATTTCTAGATGAGATGGTTAAAATGTAGTCTTAATGGGCCGCATTTCAGTCACTATATATTTCATAATTGTTCCATTATCTGACAACAGGACAGAAAAACATGTAGACCAGAACAGCTTTACTGGGAATTTGGCTGTATTAAATTACTGTATATATGAACAAAGACCGTAAGAGTGAAGCAAACTGAAACCTGCTGACACTAGGCAAAATGCAAATACAACGCAATGGCGCCATGAATATGCTAATTAGCGTATTATCTCATCGAGAAATATTTAGCCACTTTTCAAGCAGGCTTTAGCTACTTTCCATTGAAAGTACTTGTTTACAGCAGTTCCACAACAGTTTTCAACTACATCCTCAATTTCGCACATTGACCATACACGGCCAAGCTATTCTAGGTTTTCACCTTGTCTTGTTGTTGGAGGGCCAGATTTGGCCCACAGGCCACTATTTGCCTAGCACTGCAGTACAACTCGTACCATTACTTCTGCTTTTGCTACTCAAAAAACAGTCATAATTCAAATTGACACAAGAGGACACTAGTCAGGAAAATGCAAACATAGTGTTGGTCCATTTAAGTGCTTCAGCAAAAGACCAGTGCTGTCATTTTTCCAATGGCAATAGTCTTGATAAATGTCTTCATGTACTAAAAGCAAATGTGCTGCCAGAATTTCACATCAATATACTCTATCAATCCAAATATTTGCAGCCTTTATTCTTGTGCAAACACCAGATAACTTTAAAGGGATTGTTAGAAACCTTAAGCATCCAGAACACAGAAGACACAGCAGAACATCTGTTGATGATGCTTTAGGCATTAGCCAGGGATGTCCCTTTATGCCAAGAAAATATGGACGGAATTAACATAAAACATGTAACGTGTCAGAAAGGCAGTATATCAACTGAAGTTGTATGCATAGTCCCCTCTGACACCAGCTGAACTGCAGTAAACCATGAGCCGCACCGTATTATCTGAGTAAGTTATGTAATGCAATTTTATGTACAGACTCAGAGATGAATCTCAATCATGTTGCAGAGAAGACTGCAGGCCAAAGTAGGCTTACTTGTTTAAAGGTTAAGGCCGACAGAGTGGTGGCTGCATTATTAAAGCAGGAAGTAAAAAGTACTGTACAAAGGAAGGATGTTTTAGCAGTGCACTCATGTGTAGCACCAACATCAAGCCAGGCAAGGAAGTGCACTTTACTTCAGGCCTTTCCTTTAGTGTGTATCTGCCAGGTTACATGACATGGTTATGTTAATACCTGACCTGATGTTTCTTCCTGAAACTTATCTGGCCAGCATCCAGTCACCACTGTTCTTCTAGCTGTGTCCCTTGCGTGACAAACAGCTGTAATATCTTAGAACGATGTCATCCTTAGGGATACTTAAGAATAAAATAACTTCTTGGTGTTTGTTTTATTGCTGGTTTTGTCAGAATATAAATCCGGAGAAAAAATGTATCTCTTGACTTAAAGTCATTCTGCATTTTTACTAATCATCTTTTATCTAATTTACCAAAATGAAATGGAATCCCTTTTTTGACAGTCTTGAACTGAACTGATTTATTAACACTGATGAATGCAATAAGGAAACTAATTTCAGTTGTTTGATATAGGCTTCTTCAAAATCCTGAATCCAGATTTTTGCAATTATCTGCAGAGGTGATACATGAAACCAAATGTGTTTAGCCTCTCACTGTGCTATGAGAATTTTCCAACTGTCTTCCCGTCAAATGTGCACACCATGTGTGTGCCTACAGTGTCTCATTTAGCAAATTAAACCTTGAGGTTGTGGTCCTGATTATGATCCCCGGCCGGCTTGAGTATTTGTTATGGTTACAGGGTTGGTATCATTGAAAGTGATGGGGAAATGGGGACATGTAAATATTATTACCTGAAGGATTTAGTGGGTAATGTTTTAAACATAAACAAAGGATGACATTATGCAGCCAGTTGTTTTACACTCATTCAACTGCTCTGTCCTGCTCAAAAAAGGATGTTAATTGTGTATTTTAAATTTTTTAAAACAAGCAATGCAGCAATGAATGATCCTTTTAAGTTACTAAGCATGATACAAAATTTGACTGAAATGTTGCAAAATTGACATTGACATTGATTTACTCAAACACTGTACTTAAATACAGTTTTTAGGTATGTGTAATTTATATTTCAGAGGGAATTATTGCACTTCTTACGCCACTACATTTATATAGTTACTAGTTATTTTTTAGATTAAGTTTTTACATCTAAAAAAATATGATGGGTTTTGAAATTTGATTAAAAATAGCATCAAGTATATAAAGTAGCTTCAATTAAAATGAATTCCATCTCCACTAGCTACAAATGTAAAATGCTGCATAATGGTCTAAGGAACACTGAATTGTTCCAATTTTCATCAGTACCTTTACTTTTTCTACTTTAAGTACATTTTGCTGATAAAACTTATGTACATGAATGCACGACTTCTACTTCCAAAGGAATATTTTACAGTGTGGTTGTGCTACAAAAGTTCAAATTTCAAATTTTCGGGAAATACACTTATTTGCTCTCCGAGGAGAGTTAGATGAGAAAATCAATACCACTCTCTATTTTGACATATTAAACAAAAAAAATATATAACTAGTTAAATCGTAAGCTTTAGGGGTGCTGATAGGTGTTGGATAGAGCTAGGCTTGCTGTTTTCCCCTTTTTCTAATATTTTGACGCAATCATGTCATATGGTTGAAAACATAATTATGAACAGCCGAGTGGGAAAAACCCTTCACGTGAGCTTCTGACTTGTAATTCCAGGTCTGAGATATCAGGAATTTGTGACACTGACAGTATCTCGCACTGGGTGGAAAGAACTACAGACATGTCAACAAACTGTTGGCAGAATGGCTGTTAGCGTGCTACCACTCAAAATAAAACCCAATATTAACACTATTAAAATTGATTCAGCTAATTTTATCAGCGACATACACTGTCTTTATCTGGTTTCATTTGGTAATGAACTACTATAAACATGTAATACAGCAAAAGTAGCTAATTTAGGATAATCTGTTGTGACAAGGTGAGCACTAATGCTAAACACCTTGGATTACCGCGTTAACACTCCCAAGTCTGCCGACAGTGCGTGAATGCAGCATTTGGCAAAGCTTAGCTAAACCATATCTGGCTGTAGCTGTTTATTTAACAGACAGATATGAGAGTCTAATAAGCATATTTCCCGCAATGTCAACTACTCCCTGAAGGAAAAAGGTCTTAATACTTTGTCTTCCGCTGTAATTATTTACTCCTGGCTTTCACTGGGTAGATTTTTGTTAATATTCCATTTATTCCTATACGTAGTTTACCTCACCCTATCCTTCACAGTGCCATTATCCGAGAGCGCTGCAGCTTCAGGCCCAGAGTTAACACAGTGGTGTCTGAGATTGAGGGCTGTGAGGTCACCATGGATACGTGATGACAGCTAAAGTCACAGGCCTTACTCTTGCGGGGTCACCCAGTCTGTCTGCCAGGGGTCTGAGGCACATAAGGAAGTATGGAAGGTGAAAGAGTGAGTGCTGAAAGTAAAGAATGTGAACAGTTGCTCTCTGAGGCTCTGGATCCATACTTAGCCTCACATTGTAGTTCTATCTCTTTTATTTTTTGAACAACAAAGTCTGACGTGAAAAAAATATATACAGTATAATATCATTCATTCATTTCTAGTATTGACTTATACCTGCAAAAGGAGAAAATCAAATACAAGTTAATACATTTTTGTCGTACACAACCTTATTTTTCCGGGTCACTTCCCTACCTCGTACTCCATAAATACTCCATGTCTTGGCAAGTCAGTGCGGCAGTGACAGCGGCAAAAGCGCTCAGTCAGTCTCCACCTTTTATGTAAATGCCAGTGTGAGTGAGTGAGTGGGACCCGGGCGGAGAGAGCACTCAGTGAATGGACGGGGGATAGGTGGGGGGGGAGTTGCCTTCACGGATGTGTCCCTGCGCTCACAAGACGGAGGTGTGGGTCTCTTTCCAGTGTTTGCATCTATTCGGAGGAGAGAAGCGATAGGCCACCTTCGGATGCGAACGTGCAATCATGTCACGAGCGCTGGGCTTCGCAACGAGAGCATCTGATTAATCCACACTGGCGATACGCGGACTCCAAAAGGAATAAAGCAATGGGTGGCCATATAACGCGAAATGCCTTTTACGGTAAGGCATAAGTGTTTTTGTTTGTGTTTTGGGTGTATAAAACGTACGCTGTACTGCATGGGCGTAAATGTTCAGCTTTGTTATTAGGTGTAGTTGAGTGTTTAATTCTTTGACAACCATTATAGCTATAGCTATATACAGTACAGGCAGTGTTATCAGGTACCATATTGCTACTATAGCCTATTCTTTGGTCACAGTTACGTCACTCCGGTAATTAGCATAGAGGTCTCGAGACGCGCAGCTGTGTTGACTTGTCTTTTGATTAATTCGTTGCAACAAACAGGCTGTCCACACCTCCACGCGCTCCAGCGACGACCCACACCCCGTGTTAAACTGTTAGAAACTGTTTCCATTGTGTGGGCTCGGGAGCGCAACCATTTCACTTTCGGTCAGGGATGGGAAGTTGTGGGGTTTCCCTCCGCTCTGTGCTCTGGTGCGGTTTCCCCTCATTAATAGAGAGACGCCGTGTGTGCAGCTGCACAGTAGGATATCAATACATTGATTTCCGTTAGCCATTGCATTCTTCTGTATGCTAAGGGTAAGGTCGAAGCATCAATCTCACATGATGATTTGTGGCTATGAGCAAAACAGCTAACTGAGTATTAAGTAGTTTGATTTCATCTTGAAATAGGGTAGTGTTGACTTTTTAACAATTTGTGCCAAGGATTTTGTGTCTGAATTACAAGACTGTATAGGTTGTCAGGCCTATTGAAGAGCTCTCTATGGGTTTACGACCAGTTAATAAACAGTGGAAGGCTACTGTGTAGGTCCATGGGTAAATGTAGGCCAGCTTCAGGCCTTGTGTGTCTTGTTTGATGCTCCCTGCGGTGACAAGCAGCAATACCCATCATGATGTTTTTTTGTACATAATAAGCAGTAAGTAAGCGGCCCTCCCTGCTCCCTCTTTCCTCTCTACTGCAACATAAGAAGAATGTAACAGCAACATATGAGATGAACAGTGCCAATAGTATGATTTTGAGTCTACAGAATTACTATTATCACATTGTAGGGATTTTATATAAGTGAACCTATGGAAGTTAAGCCAAGTCCCTGCTCCTACAGCCTCTCCTGGTTCTGACCACCTGATCGTTCTAATTAAAGCCCCAAGATTAATCCAATTAGTTAAAGCGGAACAGACTAAGACAGCAGGAAGAGGAGACTATAGCACCTTCTCTCTGGGATCAAGGTCAAACACCTCATGAAATTACTTTTTGTAATGAGTGCATTAAATACACAGTGTTACCTGATTCATTACCTGATTGCTCACCACATAGATAACATTGAGCTACTGAGGGATTCGCTTATCAAACCGACAAAATTTAGATGACTTCTTTCTGCAGAGTGATATGACTGGGTGTGAAACATCCATAGCAACGGACAGTTATTCATAACTATGCCCTGTTATTCGTCAACAACGGGCTGTTGACCCACTTAATAAAACAATTAGATACAAATATTCAATGAAGCTGCATGATAGTCACTGCTAACTTACATTCAGAAAATTTACAAGTGAAGAAAAGTCTGTTATTCCCAATGGGAAGATGAGAGGGTTAAACTGAATCTAATAATAAAGTACAATTGTTGCTATGGTGACCCACAGCCATTGATAGAGAGCATTTGATTGCTTCCACTGCTGCTTTCTTTCTTTAATTTAAATTTAAGATATCAGAGAATCACCTGAACCTTTCCACCTCCATACGTGTGCTTTGGGGACATGTAGTTTTCATAGAACTAAGCGTTCCTAAATTGAATCTGCTACCAAAAAATTGTCACTATTACACACTCACCATTTATATGTAGGTATAAGAAAGGTGTTGGTCACTGAAGAATAGATTATGCTTTCTGAAGATGCACCTCTGCAAGCAGTTGTTCTCAGGTAGGAAGCACCAGAGCAAATTCAAACAGTGTTTGTTGAGTCGGTTGCATAATTGAGTCTGCTGAGTGTGTGGGAGCTCCACTTCTGTGCTCCCGATCAACTGAAAGTGGGCCAGTGTCTGAGGCTGCACAGCTTGATTCGATGGAGCGTCTGGCTCCATTCGAAGTGAATTGGATGAAGTATCTGAATGCAAAGTTATACCGTACTGAGGATATGCTATATACCAAAGGGAAGTTTTGTAACTTCTTACAACAGATCAGATCTCAGTAATGTCATGGGATATGCCTCAGGTTATTGAATGCCAAATAAAGGCAATAGATAGTTAATACAGCATGCAAGCACCGGCCACCATTGAAAATATTTCCTGTTAATTCTTTTATATCTTTTTTCTGTCTTTCTCTTTGTGTGTATGAGAGCCAGAGCAAGATAGACAGCGTGTTAATCAGGCCTTGACTGATGCTATGGAGTGACAGATACATATGTCTCAGGGTCAGGTGGGATTGTTAAGAGTCTGTGTGTCAGTGTCGTCCATGTAATTCTTACCTCCTCTGACTTAGGGCAGCATTTTCTGGGGCAACAGTCTGTCATGTACATCAGCACACAGGGCACAGATCCACTCACATGTACACATATGCAACCATAACCATCTTATTTTTCCAGAAAGCATGCAAAATGTGTGTGTCTGTCTGTGTGTGTCTGCAGCAGCTCTTTCATCCTCTCCCTCATGATAAGTCACCTTCAAGGCAGCACCCACATAATGACTTCCAGCCAGTACTGAATAGCATCTTGCCTGCACTGTATGTAGCCTTGCCATATTATGACTTATTGAATACTGTTGTGTAATTGTGCTCTTGAAGAGAGTGCTCTGACAGCAGGAAGACTAGTGGGCCGTAGTGAGTGACATCAGCCAGACGCGATCATCTCTGCTGTCTCACCTTTCGCTGCCAGGTCATCATGATGTGAATTATTGATAGCAATGTGCCTCTACAGTAGGGTAAGCCCAGGATAGGAAACCAGAACATATTCATTTAGGTAGTATAGATTTCTAATATGCACAAATTTGCTTCTGTATACTGTTGAGGTCAGAGAGTAGAGCATTACAGTACTGTTGAGAGGATTAGCTGCTTAATTTAAAGAAAAGGAATCAACAAGAATTTCAATATTCAACTCAGCATTTATTCTAAGGAAAATGCCTGACACTTGCTGGTTGCAGCTTCTCAAATGTAAGGATTTACAGCTTTGGTCAGATTTGCATTACTGTCAAAAGAACACATTTTGGTTTTCTGCTGTTGGTCAGTCAAAGCAAGCAATGTGAAGACATTACCATGGGCTCAGGGATGATGTGATGGACAATTCTCACTCTTAAAAATCGAGTAACTGGAAAAACTTTCAACATACTAGTTGATAACAAAATCATCGTTTGTTACAGCCATACATTAAATCCAACAGTTACAATTTTAGTTCTGTGCCAGAACTCTGAATCATCGCCAAAATCTCTGAATTTTTCAGTAATTCAAATAGGTCAATTAAGAATGGGGACTTTATCTTTCTACATACCAAAATACTTGAACAACAGCTTTATTTACCTGAATGGCAGAAAGAACCAGGCCATTAATCAGACAGGCTTTTATTCCTAATTTCCTTACCAACATCCTCTTTATCTGTTGCCTTGATCAATTTAGAAACATGTTGTACTCACGCAGTTATTCTATTTATATTTTTCTTTTTTAACACAAATACAGCTTTCATTCACTGATTAATTCCAATTATTCTACTTGCTGTTTTCCTCTATGCATGTTAATCTACTGAATGCAACTTAACATTTCCTGTGCATCTTTTACATTAAAAATCAGCCATCGCTCTTTTTCGTAAGCTTTTAATGTGAAATTTTTGCACAAACTATTGAGTTTCATGTATGGTAACTTGACGGTGATTGAAGAAATAGCAGCGGAGTGGAGACTGGATTTAACTGGTGAATGAAACTAGTGTTTTCGTTAAAAAGAGAAACTGAGAGCATCACAGTGGTGAGCATGACATGTACATAATGCTGAATTTACAATGTAAGCCAAATTAGTTGGAGAATGCTGCAGCTGTACAAGTTTTTTGTAAGCAGATTTACAGAAATAACATCTCTTAAATCAACTTATTGCCTCCATTTTTGTGAAAAACCCTAAGTTAACTGTCCCTACAACCCACCACTGCAGCCTCTGTGTCACTGAAAATGATATCAGCTGGACAGAAACATCAGTCACTACTGATCGGTTAGCGCAAAACTAAACGACTCGTGCCCAAACAGAAATCAGCTAACGTTGAACACCATGGGCTGACTGAAAAAAGTGAAAAAAGGCAATTCAATCTGATTAGTTAGCTAATAGAATGTACCATAAGGAAAAAAGAAGCCAACAAATAGCATATGCTAGCTAATCTACAGTAAAGAGTTTTAAATTACAGGTTCTCGTGATGTTGCTCTGACCGTGTGTCATTATGGAAAGTCCCACCATGCAAAATTACCATGGGTACGAGTCTTCTATCAGTGCATCAACGGCAGCACATCAGGCCCTTTCCATACCACCACCATAATGAGTGATGAGTCTGTAATTAGTTCCTAGTACCTGTCCCCAGGTAGAATAGCAGCCACAGCTACAGTTACTATCACTACCACAGAACTGGTAGTCTCCCTGTTAGTGAGCCATGCAAAAACTATTTAGTTTCACATACACTGCCTTAATCTGTGTAGCATCTGTCACACACGTATAAATGCACATGCATGGAGCTTTGGAGATCAGTAAGAAGAGGAAATGTTATACCCTGTGCCCTACACTGTAAAAGGCACCGTACATAAGCCTTGAGCGTCTGTGAGTGCATAAAGCCATTTTGGCTGACCTGTGTTTTTAAGCATCCAAGCCTAAATCATAATGTGTGTAATTAATCATTGCTATTACTGTGTGATTCATTTCACAGTTGGTGTTACATCAGACTGAAACGCTTTTTTTGCCACGAGTCAGTGGGATTGAATACATCATCCAGACACTGCTATGTAAACATCATTAAGATGTTGTCACTGCCCTCCAGGCTTGTTGGCGGTGTTGTAAATGACACTGTCAATGGATTTACTCAGGGAAAATCAAATAAAGAACTTGAGCAGGAAAAGCAACATTTTACACTGGTAACCTTTGCAAAAGACCGGCTGCATGCTTTTATCTTTCCTGAGTTGACAATAACTGAAGTTTTTCCAAGGGAAAAAAAATGTGTTTAAGCAAACTTATAATGCAAACTATGTTTTCTTAACAGATTATGTTGATGGATCAAAAGTATAGCAGTACATTAACAACAATTTGCGCTAATGAGCAAAAATGCACACAGTGACAGGTTATGCTTGAAACTCAAACATGTAAGAATTTGTTAGGTTATGTTACGCCCTACACTAGTCTGCATGCTTGTATAGTCTTATGATGACCAATGGCTTATAGATTTAGTATGCAAGGCCATCACACAAGCTGTGTTTTTAAGTGATGGCCTGTGCCTGTGTTTTTGCTCTGTCTCCGAGGATGAGTGTTAAGCCAGGCTTTACATAGCAACAAGTACAGGGAGTGGGTTGGTATGTGGGCTACCTGTGCTTCATAAGCACTGATAGGCTGTTGTGACCGACTGCTACAGACTCATCACGTTTCCATGGTGCTAAAATTAGGCATAATGGTTATATATGGTGGACATCTGGGTCAACGGTATCTGCAAAACTGGTTAAGATTTGTTTCAGCAGACACAGGAGATACATGGGCGGGGTTTGCTGCATAGAACAAAAGAGTGTGACAAAAAGTTTAGATCACCAAAGAAACAGAAACAATTCAATAGGTTTTATCAATGTAATTTAGTATTCTTTTACAAATCACCAAACTCTTTAGGCAAGGTTTGGCAAAGACACCAATCATACCATCCACCGTGTTTGTCCCAATTCCATATAGTATAATACAGTTGAGCTGTTACTTTATGAGAACAGTTTTTGAAGGATAGCTTTTACAGAACCAGGAAGTAATTTGCCTACCAAATACTAATCAAATATTGGAATAATTTTCTCCCACCTGTAAAATCGTATTTGCATGGTAAATCACTTAGCTGATGGCCGAGGAGTAACACAAGTCTATGGATGAAATACACACTGCACCGAATAGTGCGCACATAAGAACACGCACAGCTCACCTCTCACTCTCCGTTGTCAGCCAAATGAAATGGTGAGAGATTAGCTTACTGCTCCACAGAGATGTTCACTGGGCCATGACAAGTATTAGCCACACACAAGCCTGTGCATTGTGATGAGGGATTGGAGCTGTTGTGTATGAGTGTTATTAATTGGTGGGATGAAGACCTCTACACTCTGGGGCAGAGGAATACAGCTTTTCACCCTGTTTGTTCATAACAAGACACCCTTGACCTTTGGCAAAATGGCTCCTGCGAGGCTGTTAAAACTGCTATTGCCAGATAACACAAGCACAAAGCTTTGTACACAAACAGGGGTTTATAAGAGGCAGCTGTCAGATTGATGTTAACAGGAGCCAGTTTCATGCCGTTTACATCAAGGGGTCACTTCTCAGGTTCTGAGCACATGAGCATACTCAGTGATTTATGTTGCTGAGGTAATTGGAGGACTGAGACCAGCCGTTAGGCTCAAGGCTGCTTCAGTCTGTCTAATAAACTAAAACTACAACATGGGATTTAAGAGTACATACTGAATCTTAAACACTAGAATTGCTATGTGGGAAAATTGTTTTCCCAGTCTTGAAAAAACTATTTTGCTCAAATTTTTACAAAGTAAATACAAAGCTTAACTCATACTCTTTGGTCACATACTCTTAAGGCCATGTTCAGACACACTATAGCCCTCAGGCAAAACACCATATGGGTTGTTGGCATGTTGCTACATGGTACCTGCGTGAAGATAGAATATAACTTAGGAAGTATCGCTTAAAGGCATACAAGCTTATACTCCTCTAACTGTGGAAAGTTTTCACACAGCAATAATTTTTCTTCTACAACTCGGCATATTTAGCTGAACAGTAGAAGTAGCACAATGCTATGAACTACATGCTACAGGGAGATCTAAAAGGTGGTATATGCACTAGCAAGGCAGCTTTAGCCTTTATGAATATCTCCCCCCGTTTCTGGACAGGTAGTGAGCAACTGGCATATCAGAGCTTTTTTGCTGAAAACACCTTCCTGCTGTGGCTGGAAATCAGGTAGAGAGTGGTGAGAGTGAACCAAAACAGTAAAGCTCAGGGCCCTAATATGCAGCACACTGACTGCATCACAAGATCAATGAGGGGATGTTCCATGTTTGCTAATAAGGTACATATTCCTTTTTGATAACAGCCACTAGCATGTTTGAAAGCTCCACATTACAATTTGGGGTCGTCATTGAAATGCTAAAGCTTAGGTTAGCATTTACACATGAACATGGAATGTAAACAAAACATTTACTAGTTATAGTTTTGCCCATTCAACGTTAGAGTGCTTATCATGAACAAAAAAGCATAATCAGAACTTTAACTGTTGTTCGCCAATGTTCATATTAGGTTGTGTAGAAATTGTATCGATATGACCAGTGTTCAACAAATCAAATTTGCTCACACAGACATTAGAAAACTGGTCTATGGTAGAAGGGTGGGTGTGTGTATGTGTGTGGGTGTGATTGATACCATCATATTTTGACCCCTTAACTTTGAAAGGAGCGCATCAATAATAGCCAGATTAGAAGCTTAAAATTGTTTGATTAAAAGATCCATCAGAATGATACGAATAAAGCAAGATGTTAGTTTTGCTCTGTAAACTGATATCCCTCTTTGTTTGAATTGAATACAAAAGCACACGTGTAGTTGCAAAAAGGCAGAGTCTGAGACTATACATAAATATAATTTTCTGTGTCTGGGTAAACAAAAGGCATCTGTTGTATCCTAGCTGATAGCTGCAAAGTAAAATAGTGCGCTGATCAAGACCTTTAGATATGAGGGGTTGCTAAGGAACATGAATTCACACATTGCCTGTGTCCCTCTACAGCAGCTGTGCCTCTTTAGAGCCTGGTAATGCATTCAGCTCAATCTGCCCAGGACCATGTGCGCCACATTCAACAACTGCTCTCCCATGGCGCAGCCTAAGACAAAAGGCCTCAACGATGCTCTTAATGTTGGGGCCAGATTGAACAGTAGACACGCTTACAGGGTGAAAAACTGGAAGGGTCATTACTAGATAAACACAGACAAGAGTGAAAAGAGGGAGACAAAGAAAGAGAGAGAACACAAAGCATGCTGTTTTCGAGAACTAGCTGCACGGTCTTATCAGGACTCCACAGGACATCTGCTGCTGCCACAGTGTTAGCTTTCATCTGTTTGTTACATGAATCAGTAGGCTTTGTTAAAATCAGACAGTTTTCTGTGATTATAATAGCTGCTATAAAGTACAAAGCACCATAAACTGAATATTAACCATAATTTTACATTGACATTTTCAATTATAGCCTTTTATTTTGTGAGCAGGCAACTTCCATAGGGAGGAATGAAACTTCAGCACCCTCTTAGACACCATAATACTGTTAGAAGCAGAAATATATCTTGTATGTCATTTTGTTGATTTATTGTCTGCATTGCCTTATTCCCATAGATAGGTGGCCAAACATTTGGTGTTGAGATGTTTCCAACATAGTTTACTGGAGTTCAATTGGACAAGAAAAAATTTACTAACTAATACATCGGGGTAAACATTAAGTTTTGCTGATGTTTATGCTGATGTATCCCTCCCTCAGATTTGAGGAGATGGGATTTCTTTCAAGCCAGCAAATGATACAGGGAGACAGCAATCAAAGAAGAGGCAGACATACCATTTTCTCCACTGACTGTAGCCTGAACAGTCCATAATGCATCACAGCTGCGAGACATGTAGTACTTTGAGTCAAGAATGGGACATTGTCTCTCAACCTGCAATGAAAATTGCCTTTGCTAGCATTAGTGCTTTGTGGGCCTACAAGTAAAACCCTGTTGGATACAAAATATCCAGGTGAGAAGTCTGAGGAAAATGTCGATCACAAAAAAAATAACAGTTGGGAGAAAGTGCGCACGGCACAATGATAAATTAAACCACTTCACCAGAAAAATGCTGGAATGTGCAAACACAAATACTGAAACTTCTGGAAATCATTTACCATCCCAGAATGATAATATATAACATACTGGAAGAGTCTCAGATTGTGGCATTTTGAAATTCTCTGTCAAAGCCAAAAGATTCACCTCAGTTCAGCTTCAGAATACTGATTTAGTCATTTTAATCTGGCAGTTACCAACTCTGGAAAATCTGTGAAATTGCCGCAGTACATGTTCTAGTTGCTGCTCGAGTGCTGTGGTCATACGCCCCTGAGCCACTCTCAACCAGACTCCATTCACACTCTTTTACTGCCCATGCATGTAATTATCAAGTCAGTCAAGTCCTCCTCTGCATGTGTTTTGGGATGAAGCAGATGAAAGAGTGTAATATGTGATATTAAGTCTTGTTAGGAACTTGTGATTGAATTATTTGGTTGGTTGGTATTTATTGATCTCCTTTTCAGTAAAAGAATAATGTCTTCATTTCAATTCATGTTGAAACTCCTAAATACTGCCGGACAGCACATGGCACATGGCTTCTGCTAAGGACTTGTGGTGTCCGATGCCCATCTTACAGTAGACATGGACCGATTTACCACATCCACTGGCTTTCTAAACTGCGGTTTGCCTGGGAACATTGCATTTTGTTGGTAACTGAGGAGCATAATTTCTGTCTTGTGTTGTAATCTTGACCTACATGGAGATTTGATTTTACTCCGCAGGGCACAATGTGATTATCGCTGATTAGCTTATTACTTCATTGCTCACAAATAATCAACAAAGATCCAGATTCAAGAACTCAGAAATTTCAGATTAAGCTTTTCATCATATTTGAAAAAAAAAACATCAGACACTAATTACAATGACTAAACCTAGCCTCCTGTACCTAATTAGGACATTTTTGTTTTAGAGAGAAACTCATCCTTTTTTGTTCTTTTTCTTCTTTCTTCTTTCTTACTTTTCCTCAGACTCCCTCGGTGGCCCTTTCCCTTCCACATCGCACCGATGCCACCACAAACCCAAGAGGTGCCTGCCTATCCAATGTGGCAGTGTCAGTGGGCCCCTGCCCATGAGCCCACTTCTCTTCCATCCAAATGCCAAGGGTTCCCAAATTGTTATGGACCTTGCCCAGAAGACAGTCAAGAGGCAAGCCAGTTTCTGCAATGCCATCACCTTCAGCAACAGACCCATAGCGCTGTATGAACAAGTCCGCCTCAAGGTATTTTATTCTATGTCAGAGTGGAGCACTAGAGCTCTTTAAAGGTCTGAAGACTGTTTATTAACTATGAGACTGTTTTTATCTCAATTAGAATGTTGAGTCCCATGATGTAGACTCAAGTGTACTGTGTGTACCAGAATAAAAATCATGTAGAGCCAAATAGGAGGCAGAAGTTGAGAGTTGTTGGGTGATTTACAACCTCCTTTTCAAAAAACAGTGAACACTACTTTACAAATTTCTGGGAAATATCTTTTCAAAAATAATACCAGTAAACCCACCTTGGCTCTCCTCTCCTCAGATTACTAAAAAGCAGTGCTGCTGGAGTGGGGCTCTGCGTCTGGGCTTCACCTCCAAAGACCCATCCAGGATAAACCCAGACAACCTGCCCAAGTATGCTTGCCCTGACCTCGTGTCCCAGAGTGGCTTCTGGGCCAAGGCCCTACCTGAGGAGTTTGCCAACGAGGGCAATGTTATCGCCTTTTGGGTTGACAAGAAGGGCAGAGTCTTCTACCGCATAAATGAGTCCAGTCCCATGCTGTTCTTCAGCGGGGTCCGCACAGCTGAGCCCCTCTGGGCCCTCATTGATGTTTATGGACTGACCCGTGGGGTGCAGCTGCTAGGTAAGATGGTTGAAGAAAAGTAAGGTTACAGAGCTGAATTACAAATTAGGCAAATTATTTGAATCAAACAAAGAAGATATAACATGTTAAATAGTGAACCTGTTAATTATTGGGTGCTGCTAGTCGGTTAATTCAGCCCTGATAAATTGTTTTTGAGAAGGACATGTTGCAGGTGTCCTGTATAACCTTGTGCCTAAGTGTTCTACAGAGAATCAAAAAAAGTCTAAAAAATCTTCAATTATACCGTGTCACGTTCGTGTGTTTTGGCACAATCGCTTTTCAAAGCATCCAAAATTGTAATAATTCTTCCTTCTTGTCAGTTATGTCATAACTTTTTTTTTTTTGATGGCTTAAGCTGTTAAGGTATTTTTAGTTGACATCACATTTTGGTGCTTTTGCTTTCCACATTTCTGTAGATGACAAAGCAGGTTTTCCGGTGTCTCCGTGTTAACTGCAAACAAGTTCTTTCTAGAGGTTACCTCCCTATGTCCCTGTGTTCAGTAAAGCCTTCCATGAAGAAATGGAATAACAACAAGCAAAGGCTATCTATATCTGACCAATATATGGCCCCCATGTTTACACAAAAGCAGCGGAGGGGAAAAAGTCACAATGCTGTGCATTATCAAGGTATGCTAGATGCTTAGCATATATACCACAAAGACATAGCAAAGGATAGTATGGCCGAGTCTTTGATCTGAGAAATGCATACACATACTTCTTTTCCCTGGAGATTCGGTGCTGTCATCCCCTCTGCTGTTGTAAAAATAGACCAGGGGTCACGTGTCCCATAAATAGCACTTTTGATTGGAAATGTGCACTGTGTTGATTGACACTGGTATCTCCAGGCTGGTGGGGGTGGATATTTAGTGTCTTGAGTATGAGGGAATCCATATTCTTTGTTTTGGCCTTTCTGTGTTTGTTTTTCCTTTGATGGCAAATGGCAATCATGGTTCATAATTCAAAGTCCTGTTGCCATTTTCAACATATTCTCTCCCAATAAATTACTGTTTTCAGAAGGGAAAAACAGTGGCCTTATTAGCTGAAGGGACTTGCAGACAATGGCTCAAGTATCAAATAACAGATGCCCACTGGCCAAGCTTACCACTCCAAGGTTTTGTCTGATTGAAGCCTCTTTAATAAATCATTCTGAAAAATTTCTGACCACTTTGAAACATTGCTTCAAGCACCATTTCAATAAAAAAAACGTGATTCTCCTTAGCCCTACTTAAGTCATTTCTACTGTCTTTATACAGTCAGACCATATGAAAGGGTTGCCTATAGAGCAGGGGCTCCTGTTCCTCAGGGGGCTGACTGACTGACATCTGCCCCCACATACAGGGGCCTGTTCAGAGGGCTGGAACGCTACCGAAGGTCGAGATAGAAATACATCATCTAGACAGGACAAAGCCCTTTGTGACGCTCAGTGGCCAATTATGTCAGCTCTGTGCATCACATTTCTGTGCACAACGCATCCCTGTTCTCGGATAAGCCCTTGGGCTTTCACATCTGAGGCCTTTCCCTCGCTTTCACTCCGTATTTTATCTGGCATTTGAGGAGCTGTTGTTTTTTTTCAGGCTTGGATTCTCAATTAAACCCATAGCTTGGGAGACAACAGATACAGCGATAGAAGTTGTAAAATAACAGAATTTCCTTTATTCCTTTTTATGCCTTCTTAACCTTCCAATATTTAAATAGCCATCTTAGAACAAAAAGGTGTTCCTACAATTGTAGACATTTTATCTTAAAGTCCCTTTTTTACTTTAATTTAGGTCCTGTATCACATTCTCACTCAAAATCTCCAATTCTCTCCAGCCTCCACCTCTATTCTTTGGTGCTTTGATGTCCAAATTTCCCCTCCATGATCAATATCATTGATTACATATATTTACAGTATATTCTGTCCGTTTCAGCATTTTTCTACATCGAGTGAGATTATTCATTGTGCCTCCTTGGAAATACTATAATCTTTGCAACATAAAGATTGAATTAAAATTCTATGGTGGATTACGTTTTTCGCTCAAAGACATTTTGTACAGCTTGTGTATGCAGCTCTTTCATAATGTAAATTAGCAGGGGGCCTCTGGTTGTGTCTCTAGTGTCTCCATTCAACGGGGATAGTGCTACACACAAACACACACACACAATCATGCCTAAGCCTTCAAAAGCAGCTCCCACTGCCTATTCAAATCAACTATTCTACCTGTTTTCATAACACTCTATATGCTTCTCCGTCCAGCTGTTGCATTATGTTGCTCATTTTATGTCACCCATTTTATTTAATGGCTCACTGCACTCACTGTCAGTATTTGGAGTAGTTTTCTTCATGAACACTTAGGTTGTTGCTTTGCTTTATCATCATAAATGGTTAGACGTGTGGAAGGTCTTGTCATAGAAACTCACAGGTTGTTATTCTACTGCTCAGGGTTTCCACCTTCTGCTCTTACAAGCCACAGAAAATTAATGTCATCATTTTTTGTCCTTTACCAAAGACAAAATATGGAGCTTACTACAGCCCATACATAAAATGTAGATTCTGAAAGAGGACTGAAAGAATTACTTGACTCGAATAACTAAAAGCAGAAGGCATGATTTGACTATCATCAAATACCTGAACCTGCATTAACTGATTATTACTTACACTTATCACTTACAAGCAGTGGAAATGAGCTGTAAACACAACACTGACATATTATTACCATTTAAGCTGATATGGCTATTAGCAAACAGTTGCCTCCTTTGTGTTCACCTGAGATATAGAAGTTTAATATCAACTCTCCTTTCGCTCTTTTTTGGTCTCCACCAACTTCTTAAAAAATGTGTGGCGCCTCAGCTGCTCAATGCTCCATTATGTTCACGAGCTAGTTGCTAATTTTGACCATCTGCCATTTAGTGCTGGACAAGTAGTGTACAGTGAGTTCATCAGAGCTTTTTTCACTAACAGCAGCTGCATGCTACGAAGCACTTTACATACACATAATCATGAACACATAAAAATCATGACAGACCTTTTCAAATAAATTGTAGCCACTTTATTTTTAAAAATTTCTTTGCACATGATGAGAGCGACTTCTTGCACGTGCCTTTGTGTCTTGAGATATATCATCTGTTCACTATCCTGAGGCTGTTCTGAGGTTAGCACTGAAGTAGAAACTGAAGGATGACCCTGGGCGACATTTTGAACGCCTTTGATCTAGAAAGATGAAATAGAAGCCGTATCATGTGATAATCTGCCCCACAGGAATCACCACTGGGATACATCATATGTGACAGGAACAAGGGTGGCAGGGCTGATTTAGTAGTATCACACCTCTGCAAGCATGATGACAGCAATTTAAGACTTTCCTCTCCCAAGTTCCAACCTGCTAATGAAGCTGAGACAGGAAAATTGATGGAATGTCTACAACCCTTGCTATGAATCTTATACCACAAACAAATACATACACATATACTTATTCAGAAAAATCTAGCATTCATAAAGATGATGTCGGTGACATGCACACGCACATTTAAACGCACATGCAATTTTTTACTTGGAGGGATTTCTTACTGCTGCATTCTGCTTTGCTGTCATAAAACTCACTTTCTTAGCAGCATACTGCATAACTATGAACACATCCATAATTTTAGGCTTCTGCTAAAGAGAAAAGGTGTCAGATTTGGTGACATCTCTGCTAAGGTGCCTGAGGTAGCGAGTGATTGACTCTGCCTGGCTTTGAACTCGGCAAATGCGATATTGCAGGGGTTTGGCAGGATAATCTTTTGGGCAGACTGAGGCTGCCCTAATAGGCTTGAAAGCGAAAAAGCCAGAAAGGTTGTTTAATATATACCCATATCCAGGGTCCTAAGGTTGCCTTTCACTCTCACATGTACACACACATACACACACAGCAGGACTTTACTTGACATCAGGAAGGAGGCTGAGTAACTGAGTTATCCTAGCTGTTGTGAAGCCAGCAGGACTCAGCTTGTATGAGTCTGTCACAGTGGAGCTTTAATCAAAAGAGGCCGTCTGTGGGACTTCCTTGAAGGACAAGAGAATAAAGTCTGATTGCAGAGCCTTGAGGCTGCTAACACCTCTCAACCAGGCTGACTCAGAGAAGAAGCTGGCCAATTTAGCTGTCTCCCCCAAAGAAGCAAATCAGCTACATGGTGTCCTGGAAGAGAGGCTAATCTCTGTAGTCCATCTGGAAAACTGCACTTACGCTTTGTGGTGGAAACACTATAGAGCTTCTGAAATTATACTGTAAATGATATAATATTAAGTGCATATATAAATATTCTAAAAGAGTACAGTCTAGACTTGCTCTAAATGACAAGTGCTCTAAGATAACTTTTGTTGTAATTTTGTGCTACATAAATAAAACTGACTTGAAGTGACTTCTGCGGTGTTATGAGAGATTGTCGGCAGTCCAGTTAAGAGCTACTAGAGGTGATGGATCGGAATTCAATCCATCACCTCTAGTAGCTCTTAACTGGAGAATGAGGTTCCATTGCACCGTCAGAAAGCATCAACTGTCTTTACACAGTCTGAGTCAAACGTAGATGTGAGTTGCATATGCACCGTTTTACGACACAGTGACCACAACTTTTCTGTCGCTCCAAATGACTGGCAGAGCAGCTGTAGTAATGAAGGAAACTTTCAAAAATGGCCATTTTTGTAAAATCAAGCAGAAAATATGATAATCATGTCCTAAAAGCTCCTCTTTCTGTTATGCATCTTCTGTATATATATGATACCACAATCTCATCCTCTCTTTAATGTAATCATGCATTGTTTATTTTGCAGGACGAATCACCAGTGATTGCAGAAACGTGCTTTTGTGTAAACATGAAAGATGTGGGCTAGGTGAAAGGAAAACTAATCCTGGAAACCAAAGTGCTGCAGTGAAAGTAAAACGATATGTGAAGGTTTGATGGATGGAGGTGCGGCAGGCCTGGCTCTTTGTTTATGTCTTTCACAAACCGTGTCAGTAGAGCTAGCTTATCTCTGACAGCACGTCACCTCGTGAGGCAGGGTCGTCCTGTTTTGAACCTTTCACAACATGTCAGTGTTGACGAGGCTCAAATAAAGGATGCCACCTCTGATGGAAATAACATCCCTCATGTGTTCTCGTGTAGCTTTCCAGCTGGTTTGGTCGAATGCAGGTGGAAGAGTGGCTTCTACACCTACATGTGCACAGAGGTTTCCCTTCACTGACTTTACAGGAGTAGGAAATGGTGATAAAGTTTCAAAATAAAATGCAGGCCTTCTCTGGGAGCTTTTAGTGCTACAAAAACACAAGTCTCTTTCAGTTCAACAATACTCAGTACAAAGGATAGGTAAAGTTAGGGAATTTCAAACAAGCAAGTAATATTATAATATTCAAAATTTCCATCAAATGAACATGGTGTGTATGTCTGAAAAGGGCTTATGACGAAGAGTGGGCTGAGAAAAGAGTGGTGCCTGTCAGTGATGAGGCATAATAAAGTGGATTAGCACAACCCTCATCAGTGGTATAATTTAGGTTGCTTTTCCCTTTTAACGTCAGTTGAAAATGTTTTTGTTTGTTCATGGCTAATGGGAGACTAATTAATATGAGAAACTTAAAGCGTATCTAATGACAACAAGTTGAACATAACAATTTACCAAAACTAATTTAAAATTCAGATTTAATTGTAATAGTCCAAAAGTGTTCAGAGAAACAAACACTTCTTAAATGTGTCTGGATTCTAAAAAAACGTACGTTTTTTTTCTTGGATGTGTTACAAAGAAGAATTTAAAAACAAAATCATTCAAAACTTCTGAAAAACTTAATGTTTTTGCACTTTTGGTCACTGACTGTACTTTGGCTCTCTCTGTACCATGCTCTGGCTCCCCTCCTAGGAATCCAATAACATAAAGTCAACTGGAATGACAGAAGTATATTAGCTACATTTGTTGTGTTATCCAGCAAAGAGAGAGAGAGAGACAGAAGAGGGTTCTCATACTTCTGGGAGAAATGATAATTTGATTATTGCGAGCACTTGTCTGGCACTGGTGTTTGACTTGGCAGGACTGAGTCTCCCAGTTAATAGAAGCACTTACAAATCCTGATGCTTCAGACAGACCCTCCAACAAAAATACACAAAGCAGAAAAGATGGTGTAAATCTGACATTTTTTTGTACTCTTTTAGGAAATGTAGGGGTTTTTAGTGTTGTAAAGACCTCTAGACATCAAGCACAGCAAATCTAGCAATGTTGTGTTTCTTGGCTTGAGCTTGCTTCATATAATTTATGAAGGTTGTTAGTTAGAGAGCTCAAAAGGCTAGGAAAAAGCAAACTGAATTTGTGTGATTTGGCATTTAGAATCAGTTTTAAATTACTATACCTTGGCTGGATACTCCAGTACACTAATTTCCTCTTCAAAGAGACAGATTAGCAAATATTAGTAAAATAATTCCAGTTAAAACTTTATCAGCACTGAGAAATTAAACAGACAACTTGTAATAGGGGTAAACTAGAGGTAACTTGTCAAGATTTATGTGTTTACTGCGCTCAAAAGAAGTGATTTTACCCATAGTTCAAAGCATGATGTTTAGTAAAGATCCTCTGAAACACCCAGCACTGGAGTGCTGCTCGCCCTTTGAAGCAGTGCCAGGGGAATCAACACCATATTTACTGTACCCTGCTTCTACACTTTTAGACCGAGACAGAATGACAACAGTCACAGGGTTTATGAAGGTTCCTCTATGACACAGTTCAAGCAAGTGGATGACCATCAGTGGGCTGGATCAGAAATAATATTCTAAAATTAGGCAGCCATGTTTGTCATGTGCTGTGATTTTCTTCCTAATTAAAGGATAATTTATTACAACTTTGGTCACATTATCTGTAATATTAACAAAATATTAATTGAATATTAATTGTACCAAGTGCTGAGATCTGGGAACACTGTGACATTCATTAAAAGAAATCTGTTTTAAACAAACCAGAGATTAGCCAAACTTCTTTGGAAAAGAAGACGAGGCAAATGGTAGAATTATTACCTAAACTGTCGTCGTAAACGGCCATCACAACTTACAGGCAAAGTCCCCAGTTCAGCTTTGACTTCCTGATAATTACATTTTATGGTCGCACTCACTATTGCTGTTACCTTCAAATAAAGATAATTAGATTAGAGCTGCAACAATTAGGCAATTAGTCAATTAGTCAATTGTCAGACAATTAATCAACAACTATTTTGATAACGGAATATTCATTTCAGTCATTTTTCAAACAAAATAACCAAACATTGTCTGGCTCCAGCTTCTGAAATGTGACAATTTGCTGTTTTTCTTTGTCATATATGATAGTAAATTGAATATATTAAGGTTTTAGATTGTTAGTCAGACAAAATAAGCAAAGTGAAGACATTACTGTGGCCTTTTTTTTCACTGTTTTAACATTGCATAATCGAATAATTGAGAAAATCAGTTAATTGTTAATGAGGAAAAAAATCCTTAGTTTACATAATGTGTGTAAACTGTTGGCTAGTTTACAAACTGTTATGGTTGTCTGACCACTGGGGTTTCTTGTACTGTTGGATATCATTGTGGCTATGTTACCAAATCTCAGGAATTACTTTGGTGAATCCCATGTTATTGTAATTGATAGAAACAATTGCCAAAGATATCAAAAATGAAACCCAAGTTGGAATAATCTGAAATTATGTTTTGAAGCATTATTAACTGATTTGTTTGACTTCTTGGGGGCAGCGGAACAAGCTGCAAATAAGACATTGACATGTTATCACCTTATAATGTTGATATGGTTTACGTTAGCAACTATTTGCCTATTTACACATCCAACACACACATGGCAATATTAGCATTCATATGGGGTGGTGTCTTTGGCTATCCAGCAAATGTAAGTCCAATATTTACTCTCCTCTTAGCTCTGGTTTGATCTCCACCAACTCCGTAGGGGAAATAAGTAGTGTTCCAGGGATTTATCCTGCTGCAGCAGGAACACATTACACAAAGTGATTTGACCCATTGTTAATATGAAAATATGTAGTAGCGCAGCTTTAAGTGTTGTACCAGTTTTCTATAACTATGAATGATAGCAAACGGATTGATATGCATGTGATGAGGGTGTCAGTCTTCTCCCACTAATAAATAATTAGCCTTCAGCCTTCCTCCATGCTTGAGCACAGGAATAAAACAGGGGGGTTTAATATAAGAACCTTAGGATGGAGATTATTAACTCTAAGGTCCTGGCATGCTGATTGGCAGGGAAGGGGTGGCACATGCTGAATTCTGCCAATGACCTAAGGGAAAGGGCTTTTGTGACTTACCGGGCGTTTTGCCTGGCTCTTTGTTACGGCCATGTGTCACCCTGAGAGCCTGCTGCTCTTTCCAAAAGCCCCAGGTTCAAAGCTGCCCAGCCCAATAAGGGATTGGGATTTGGTCAGTGCCAGGGAATAAAGAACATCCTAAACATCTAGCACAAAGACCCTCTGGCACCACCTCTGTCTTCTACAACCCCTCCCTCACTCTCTCTCTCAGTTGTTTTATATCTCGCTCTCTCACTCACTTGGCTGTTCAGTCTTCGTTTCTTAATCCCCGGGTCAGTCACTGAGCTATACGCTGCCTCTTTCTCCCTCAAACACCCTGTGTTGTCTCCCTGACAGTCTGATTTATCTGTTCATCGCAATATCTCCCAAGATATCCATCTCTACCTTCTTCCTTCTCAGCTAAACTTAGCTGACCACTTCCCTTTACATCTATTGTACATCCACTCCTCATGTCCTCTTGTCTCCTCTTTTCTCCTCTCCTCTCCTCTCCTCTTCTCCCTTTTCAAATCTCATAAGATCTCTCTTTCCATTTTCTCTTCCCTGTTCCAGCTCTCTCTTCACCTTTGCTGACATCAGATGAAACCCTCCATGGAGAATATGGATAAAGATAAGCCCTGTGAGGTAGAATGTGTGCGTGAGAGAGAGTAAATCCCCCACCTCCACCCCCCTCCTCCAACACTGGCTCAAACCCCTAGCACGTTCCATCTGCTCAGGCTAGCAAAGCCACTAAGCCAGCCTCTCCCTCTGTCCATATCCCCATGCACAGCATTAGCTAACCTGCTTTGCAGCTATTCCCTAATCAAAAACATTTACAGCATGAGCCAAAGCCTATGTTGGCCAAAATAGACATGTTGCCATTCTCCCTCCCATCACCTCCCTCACTTTCCCAACAGGTGCTTAATTATTCTAATCAAAAAAAGCTCAGAGGAGGACCTGAGAATAAAATGCAAGCCAAATGGGTTTTCGATTTTTAAAAAGTCCAATGAAAGAGCTGACCCATAACTGTCACGCTCCCCGTGCATTGAATTAATTAATGGTTCAGCCCAACAGGTGCTACATTCGGTTTGAAATTCAATCAAAATGAAGAATCAGGTGATGAATCCCCCTCTTCAAAACCTCCAGGCTCACAGTGTCAGCAGCTGCATCTTCCATGGCTCCATTACAATGTCAGAGAGAAATGAGCACACACACACACATACACTGTTTAATGCTGCTGTCAAAGTGCAAAATTCTGGCCTTGGCCAATGGGAAAGAGCATCTGTGAGTGGTGGATTTGAAAGGGACCAATAGGACAAAGGGACTGTGTCAGCTTAAAACGCAGGTGCACCACGATTAGCGGGCAGCAGCTGGTGAGGTCACAAACGGACACGGATACACACACACACTGAGTGCACAAACACTCACACACAAGCTTTTTCAAATTCATGGTAAATGTTCTACAGTCCTTTCACTCCTCTTTCTGTCCTCCAAGCTAACAGTAAGCATTAGGAGCACATACAGTGCCGCGGTGCCTCTGTCTCACTAGTCTTTGATGAATAAAGAAGCGAAAAGAAGAATACATGGCACACAAGCCAATATGGGTTTGAAATGACTACTCTTTGAGAAGTGAGAGAGGCAGAGGAAGAGGGAGAGGATATAAAAAGGAACATAAACCCTCGGAGAAGCTTTTTGAAAATAGCTGATAAAAGACTATTTTTTAGAGGAATCAATTTACCGTTTGTGTGAGTTTGTGTTCACACATTCTGCGTTTGAGTTAGAGTCAGAGTGACTGAGAGAGAGAGAGAGCAAGATGATTTGCGGCTCTCTGGAAGCCTCCACCGACTTTTTTCAACATAAATCCAGCATGGTCACAGGCAGCCATCCCCCCTTCCTGGCTTTACCTCTCCTCTCTGTTCTCTCTCCATCCGCTGTTATCCCCCCGAGACATGTCATCATCCTCTCCGCAGCCCCAGTCCTACTGTATGTCCCGGAGGTCTTGCAGCAAAGTCTGTCCCAACATAATCCAATTTTGGATGAGATGATGGGCAGCACTGAAATGACTGGTTCTGGAAGACAAACACACACTTTCGTTTGGTGATGTCATTAAGATCCATCAATAATTCAGAATAAGGGGGGCGCTGACAGCTCGGCATCACAATCGGTTTGTGTTTGCGCAGTTAGCATGCCAGTATCTCATTCTATGGCCAAAGGAGAGGCCGTCCCTAGTCCTACAAGAGCAAAACTTGAGGCTCCAGCCCCATTAAGTTTTCTCTGCTTCATTACAGGCCTCCCTTTAGCATATGGTTCTCTGTCTGACGAAATGCCATAAAATCAGGAAATGGGCTACATGGCAGATTGAGCTGTTCAATTACAACTTAAGAGCCATACGTTGTCAGGCCCCGTTCATTTCCACAGCCTGCCCCCTAAGTTCTAGCGAGGGTTTTCATGAAGGCTGAGAGTCCATCAGGGAGAATTGATGGCAGAAGAAACTAGTATATGGAATCTGAGCTGGCATGCTAGTCATCTTCAGCTAGCCTCAGGGACTCACAGTTAACTGCTACACACTTCTGAGCAGTGAGGTGTTTAATCGTTGATTTGCACTCTCTGGGAGCTGCCTTACGCACCAGAGGCATTGTCCTCTCTCCATTTTATTCTTCTCTGAAAAATCAATTAGCAAAATTACAGGGCCTAAGTTCCATTAAACATTAACAACATAGCGTCACGCTCTGGGTTAGCAGCTAACATTAATTGATGGCTGGAATCACTCTGAGGGATACTGTCTAAGTTTTACAGTGTACAAGGGCTTATCAGACAGCCTTTCGGTGATGATGCAGAAAATCAAACACGTCACTCTCAGGGCATTAAACATTGAGGAGATCGCTGTCATCTCCACTTCAGTTCAACACTCAGAGCTTGATACTTGATGTCAGCCACTGTCTTTGTAGATGACTAAGGCTTACTTTTAGGTTAACTTCATAGAGGTGGTTTTAGTTAAGCTGTGGAACTGGATCTTGGATCCTGGAATGACTTTTTCAGTGACAGTGTTTGTCCATCTGTCTGTAGGGCTGGGTATAGCAGCTAATAATACTTTTTTGGTACCTAACAAAATGTGTCTGTAGCACCAAGTATCGGAAACTGCCACAAAGTTGTGAAGTGTTTTTCCACACTTCCAATTTCAAATTTTTCTTGTAATAATATTCTCAATAATCCTCAACATACCTACATACACAGGAGTCTCCCAGATTATGTAGCAATAATATAGATATATGTTATAACTTAAAACTTTTAACTTTCCTTTTATTTTAATCATTGTTTTAAATTTGAAATCATGTATTTTTAAATCAGTTTGTATTGGCAGGTGGCTATAAATACTACAAAACACATAAACTTTGGTCACTGTTGCTATAAGGAAGCAGGTCAGAGGCATTAATCAGAGCTGCAGAATATTCAGAATGCTTTGTTATTGCTTTGGGAGCTCAGTATTGTGCTATAGTTGCTGATTTAATCCAAAAGTGACCCAGAATCCAAAAATCAACTAATTTAAGATGAAGATTGTGTTATCAGGTTTCTGAAAACTATAATCTTTAGTTTCTGCTTGGCACTAGTGCCGTATGTAACTCATCGTTTGGATGTTTTTCTGAAATGCACCTTGGTAGTCATAGTTAACTAACTCTTTATTCACTCTTTATTTTCTTTTTTATGTCAAGCTTGTACCCAGAATCTGAAGGTGAAGTGATTTAAGTGGCAGATTGCATTATAGCTTCGTACAAAGCGTAACCTTCAGCTTTTACTCATTACTAGCATTGCTCACAACAAATTTTAAAGAGTACCACTCCCTGAAAATCTTGTTTTTGCTGACCTCCAGTGGTTGGAGGTCAGCATCTGTAACCATTGGACATGGTTACAGATGCAAACTTCTGACTACACCCAGCAGAGATGAGATGGGCTTGAGAACTTTCAACCAGAGAAGGAAGCAAAGCACAGCGTTTCAGCTTCGTATTAAGTTACTCTTTAAGCTCAGTGATTAGATGTTTCTTAATGAAATACATCTTGGAAAGTGTAGTTCACTATTAAGTTTATGAGTACGTTTTTATTTGCACAAACTTGGAGCTTTGACTTTTTACTCAAAGAACTAGATATATTTTATTTTGTCTTCTTTTATTTTTAACAATCCAAGGCATGGAAGTAACCTCAACTGGCAGTTACCTATCGTTGTCTATGCAGAAAATGAGCGGGACTTTTCTTTCTGAAACCCTGTACATCCAAATGTATTCCTTTGACTTCACAACTCCATAGAGAAACCTGATGTGGAATGATGGGTCAGATTTGTAGCCTTGTTTATTTATTCTTTATAAAGATAGCTCCTGATTTACCTTTTTTTTTTTTACCTTTTTTTTTTTTTTAATTATTTTTAAAGACATTTTTATTGAGGCAGTTCTTGTATGACTGCTTTTTTTTAGACAACATTTAACATTTGAGAAGTTTGGCTTCTCTTGCTAAATGAAAGGAACTATAATATGAACACTAGTATAAAAAAAAAAAGATACCCAGTCCCAATCTGTCTTTAATCTTCTTAGCGTACAGATAAGATACATAATCCCTTATTTATTTAAGTAGTCCCCACATTAAATGTGTGTATTAATGTTTGCTGAGCATATAACCTCATTTATGCATGAATTAAATTCATTATTCCCTTTATAACACACTAATCTCACCATCTGTTTTTAATTAGCAACACAATCCAGTTAAAACCATACTGAGAAAAAAGTAAAAATGTCAAACCATTCCTATTTCAGCCTGCAAAATGTCTGCTGTCATGAATCTATCTTCCTTTGGCTTGTGTCCCTCTCAGCTGTGGAAGGGCATCATAAGAGGCTTGGCTGCTCCATATTCAGTGCTGTAGTGTGCAGTTAGCAGCAAGCGGCCTGTCCCACAGCCCTGGTAATTGAAACTAAGAGGTTTATCTGGAGTCAGGCTCTCCGGCTGTGGTCAGATAGAGGGGCACATAGCTGACCAGGACTGGAGAGACTCTCCAGAGACAGTCAGCGGCTGGTCGCTGTCTTTCATCCTTCATCCTCCCCCCAGACCCTGCACTCCTCCAACTCTTAATTTGACTGAGGGGGGTCTCTCAGTATCTTCATAACCTCCATGGTGGGAGGAGAAGAGGTCATCGTTACTTTCTATTCTGTCTCTGGTTTCCTCTGTCTCTCAGGCCTACAGATACACATGTGCATACAGAGTAACAGGGGTCTCTCTCAGGATGCCAGGCTAATTTTACCCCTACCACCATTATTATTAAGCAGTTATTTTGAGCAGCCGTGTCGAGGCTTAGGATGAGACTGTAAGCAACCTGAGGGCAGCTTATCAGAAGTGGAGACAATTCTGTGTGCATTTGTGTGCATGGGATTACTACTCTTGCTATTAAAGACATGTACGACATTAATGGCCCTCTGTAGAGTGATACTGTGCTATGGCTTACAAGGAATACAACCAACACACACCCATACACTTACACACACACACACACACACACACACACACACACACACACAGAGTCAATAATGAGATGAGAAAAAAAGATTATAATTCATTAAGTAAAATCGTGTGTGTGTGTGTGTGTCTGTGTGTGTGTGTGTGTTTGTGTGTGTGGTCCATATGTAGTATCTATGTCAAGATAATCATTCGTAAGATTCAGTGATGTTGTTTTAAAAGTCTGCTGTATGTCCCTCCCCTAATAGAATCTGTTGATTTTCACTGTCATTTAGCTAATAGGTTTGTAAAGTTTGACATTAACAAATCAAATTTCTTAAAGTATTTTACTCCGATAATAATATATTTGTCACATCTTTGTCTCCACCTGTCGTGCAGTGACCGCAGATTCTTTCCTTTGTTGGTAGCCAGGACTTGTTGTCTTGTCCTTTCTCTATGGTTAGACTGTGGTCACTGAGTCTGTATTTGGTCAGGATCTATCTCTGCTTTGTATCTCTGACAGTAAAGAGGTACTCTGCCAGTTTACATTCATGCTTTAGGTCCAGATGGCCAGTAAGTTTGTTTTGACTTTTAGTTTGATTCGTCCATTGCCCCAGATATGTATCTTTTGTTAATTTAATAATTTGGTGAGCAGTGTTGGTCTGAGGTTGAACAGCATTGGGTGTTACTTGATCAGTAAGTCTCAAGACCAGCAGGGGTTCAGTTTTTGGGTTTGTAGTGCCTAAAATCTCAGTTTGTCTTTGAGGAAAACTTTGAGATGTAACCAAAACTTAAGCATTCTTTTTTTAATGTTAATAATGAGTGGGTAACAGCCTAAATCTGCCCTGCATGCGTTAGTTGGTGTTTTTCTTTGGATGTTTAATATGGATCTACAAATCTCTGCATGCAGGGCCTCTATGGGAGGCTTGTCCCATCTAGTGTAGTCCTGATGACTGAGTGGACCCCAAACTTCACTACCATAAAGGACGATTGGTTGGATCACACTGTCAAATATTTTTAGTCCAAATTCCAATTGGTATGTCTATTTTGTAACATTTTTGTTTCAAAGTTACCTCAGACATTGATTTTGAGACCACATGTCAATTCAAGTTAGGAAACATAATCATAATATTAGGTGTGATCTAGATGGTTGTTTCCTAACTTGAATTGACATATGATTTCTTGAGATCTGGGCTTCTTTCTGAAGATCATGATTTTAGATTTGTTAAAGTTGACTGTCAGGGCCCAGTTCTGACAGTACTGCTCAGGAGGTCCACGTGTTGCTGTAGTCCTTGTTGTGTGGATAACACCAAAATTAGATCATCAGCACAGAGTAGGAATTTAAATTCCTTATTGTTAAAGGTTAAGACAGTGGTTCCAGATTGCTCCAGCAGCACTGCTAGGTCATGAAAGTAGATGTTAAATAGAGTTGGAGATAAACTGTTGCCCTGAAAGACACCTCTCCCTTGTGTGAAGAGATCTGTAGTTTTGTTGTCAATTTTTACTCCACATTTATTACTGACATACATGACTTAATTATGTCATAAAGGTTATCCACAACACCAATTTTATAATATAATCTCTCGTGCCAAATAGAATCAAAAGCCTTTTTAAATCAACAAAACATGCAAAAATGTTACCCTTTTTTTTTGGGGTGTACATGATGATTAATTAGAGTGTGTAGAGTGCAAACGTGGTCAGTAGTGTGGTGATATAGTAAAAAGCCATTCCCCTTTACTCAAGGCGTTATGTTCCATAAGAAAAGCCAGCATCCGGGCATTGATAATGCTCCAGATCTCAAGAGAGCAACCTGATTGAGGAACAAGGCTGAACAACTGAGGCAGCGCCTGTCTCAGCTCAGGGCTGCTGTGTTTCAGCATCTCTGTCCTGAAGCTGAGGTTTTTGTTTTTTATGCTGTTTTCTAATTCTTCCATTGTAATCAAGGGGGTTGTGGTCATTTTTGATTGTTGGTTCAAGGATTGTCAATTTTTCTTGAATTTGTTTCTGTTCATGATTTAGACTGTTGATGAAATTTGCTTATATAGTTTTCCTAAATGATCTTTCAAGATGTTACCTTTTCGTAGGGCAGGGTTGTCTTTTTTGTTGTTTAACTTGTTCCATCTCTCCAAGAACTGATTTTGATCAGTGGACTCTTCACTCTCTCTTAGTTTCTGATCATAATGATGTTTTTTTCTTATGAGTGTTGTTTATATTCTCTCAGTTTTTCAAGATCATTTTGTCTCAGGTCTTTGTTTTCTGGCTGATGGTGTTTTAGGTTGGACTGCTGTCCTAATTATTTGTATGACATTTTTGTAGTAATTGTAGTACCACTCTTCCGTTTTCTGTCTGTTTAGATGTAGAGCTGTTCTTATTAAGACATGCTTTCCTGGCTGCTTTATGATTTATGCTATATATAGCCATGTTTAATTGGTTGGGTTGCACATATGTACAGATCATTATCACATGTGGCAATATTTTTGTTTAACTAAAGCCAGATATGTGTTGTTGCTTTTTAAATTATTTTACATCTTTCCTCTTATTTTTCCTCTTTATACCACATAATAACCCCACCTGAAATTCTACAATCACCTATGTGTTTCTGTGTGAGGAATGGTAGTAATATCTCTCTATAGCCCCCCCCCCCCTTTCTGGTCAAGGCAGACGGCCGCCCACCATGAGCTGGGTTCTGTTCAAGGTATCTACCTGTGAAAAGAAAGTTTTTCATAGCCGTTGTTGCCAAGTGCTTGTCCAAGGGGGTATGTTGGGTCTCTGTAAATATAACTATAAACAGTACTGTTTAGACCCGCTCTATATGAAAAGTGCCCTGAGATAACCTCTGTTATGATTTGGTGCTATATAAATAAAATTGACTTGACTTGTCTGACACCATACAGCATTTTCTTCTTTTTTACAACTAGATTATTCAGCTCCGTGCAGACATGGGAGCAACAGACTACTTTCTTTAATTTTTTTATCTTGAAGCACACTTTCTGACACAGCAGCATTGAGTCTTAGAAGTACTTTACATTACATACAACTTGTGAAACTGAAGTTAAATTGCTCTCTCTTTTTTATCATTATCTTGTTGTCGGAGTAGCAGCAGATTCAGCCCTTCTTAGAACGGTATACTCAATTGGGATTCAGCTGACTGTAAACTTCATCAACACAGGCCTTGGGCAAATTGCTAATCAAAGCAAAACAGAGTAAGACCAATATTAACGGCTGTCCTCTCTCCATTTCAATCCCACTTCCTTTTCTCTCCCTCCCTTTCCAGGCAGTGAGATTGTTCCTCCCGACTGCCTGCGCCCACGCTCCTTCACCACAGTGCGCTCCTCCTCTCTGCGGCGTGAAGCGGATGACTCCCGTCTTTCTGTCAGCCTATGTGACCTCAACCTGCAGCAGGAGGATGGAGGCAATGCTCACAATCACTCCCATCGCCACACCCTCCACCTGGCCTCAGCCTCCTCCTCCTCCACCTGCCCCATCCCCCAGAACTCCCTTAACTCCCAGCAGTCCTCACTCCTGCCATCTGCCCTGGAGAGTGACCTCCACTTCCACCAGCTGCGAGGCGCCCACATTAAGACGCTAGATGAGCAGACAGTGGCACGATCTGAGCATGCCCGTGAGGAGCGCACGCTGGTCTTCACCAACCGACCCCTGCGCACTGGAGAGACTGTCTTCATCAAGGTCACCAAATCCAGCCCAGCGCGCTCAGGCTCCTTGTCCTACGGTGTGACATCCTGTGACCCAGCAGTGCTGCGCCCCAGCGACTTACCCTACAATCCAGAGGCTCTGGTGGACAGGAAGGAGTTTTGGGCGGTGTGTCGGGTGCCCACACCTCTCCAAAGCAGTGATATTCTGGGCTTCTTGGTCAACCACGAAGGGGAGGTCATCCTCAGCCACAATGGCACCAATGTGGGCATGCAGGTGTGTGTGGACAACTCCCGCCCACTCTGGATGTTCTTCGGTCTTCATGGGGCTGTGACTCAGCTGAGGATTCTGGGTAAGTAAGCGCCACATGAAGTCACATTAGATGACAGGGGGTAGACAAAATAATGTGAAAACCCTTTGTAAGAGGATTTAAAGGGGTACTCAAGCAATTTATTATTGCACTTCCATACAACTGAGGGTTACATCCATCCATTAGCTATACCGCATATTGGCTGGAGCCTATCCCAGCTGACACTGGGCCGCCACAGGGCCGACATATAGAGACAAATAACCAGTCACGCTCACATTCACACCTACGGGGAGTTCAGAATCACCAAATAATCTGCATATCTTTAGACTCTGGGATGAAGCCGGAGTACACGGAGGAAACTCAACCCCCATTACTATGGGTTGATATATCATATATAAATAATGATGTGTACAGTGTATCGTTATGTACATTTTTGAATCTATTTATATCGGAAATACATATCAATATGAATAACAATTGATATAAGTAACAATATATTTATTGTTAATATTTATTGTAAATACTTAAATTCCCAAATCCAGTATAGGTTAGGGCTCCTTTTTAGACTTCAAGATTTATAGCTTCCAAGCCCACCTCCTAGATAATACTGATGATATCATCAGGAGTTATTTTCTCTGACTGCGAAAGAGAGTAGACATGTCACAGTAGACATTTTACAACTGTTTTCAGGGGTGAAGTGGCATTCTTTCTCACAAGTAAGCCAATCTTCATTTGTAAAATTGGAGGAGTGGCCCTTTAAACTTTGAAGAAACTTATTTGCATAGGGACTGTGTTCGGAACAACAACCAAAACATGCAGTCTGCTCATTTATTTCACAGCAGAGTGCTCACAAAAAAACAAGGTCATCTAGCAAAACCAAAAAGTTGAAGATAACTCAACTTTTGTTAACATCCAGGAAATGCGGTGGCCAATCAAATACATGCAAGTACACATTCCTGGTTGTAAGAAAACACTGTAATTTACCAGTTTACTTAGAGTTATCAAGACAGAAGGTACTGGTTGTCACCATTATACTGTAGCTTTCCATATTTGTAAAATCCTGTCTCATAGGAATATATACCACTGTGCATTTTTTTGGTGTCTGATAAGCTTCATAGGTCTGTCGCTCAAACTGGACTTTCTCGATAGTATTTCAGCTTCTCTTCTCACTGGTACCTGTAACAGGACGCCCACGTAAACACAACCCCTTGCATCTTTTTAATACAGTACTATTTTTGGTCTGAATGCAGCTTTACATTACAAGCAGTTCTACACATTCAGGTCATATCACATTGAACAGCACTGCTGCCATACATCACTTAAATATGTAACTTGGATAACACTTTACTTTAACCTCCCCTATAAAACATTTAGAATCAGTATATTCAAATTGAGTATAATGTAGTTGTGAGCAGATTTTAGTATCTATTAATACAGTATTTATGTCATGAACTCTTCCTGTGTGCATCCATTAAGTGGAGGCTGCAGTATAAACAGATATTATGCAGCTGAAAGACTAAATAATGTAAGAGATGTAGGTTATAATTGTAGACAAATACTGCACTTTAATAAACACTTAAAATGTCCATAAATCTACTTAAAACTACATTATAGTGTGTTAGATGTAAATATAAAACTTATAAATGTTAAATGGGGGGGTGTTGAAGTAAAAGAGTAAATGTTACCAACTTAGCAGCACAGGATGCTCAATAGAACAGGGGGAACAGTCTCAAAAAACCATGACAACCAATGCAATGTCTGACACAGATTACCACTGGAAATTGGAAATGTTTAAAATTTAGAACACATCCACAGGAATATCATGGGCATAACAAGCACCTTAATATGAGCATATTACTTTGCAATTATGGTAGTTCTGTAGTTCACTAAAACTCTCTAGAACTCCTACTTCATGACCACTACGTGATCTACATCCTGTAAATGGAGTAATGACCGCCACTTGTTCTTTGACCACATGCTTTTTATTGTGAATAATCCGACTTGAAAGTGTAATACATGGTGGAAATATCCATCCTTTCACCTCAGGGATGTGTCTAGGGTCAGGAACTTAGAAATCATGATATTGATCTTCATTTGGCTGGGTACGACACTGGTGAGAGCTCCGAGCTTGATGCTTAATTCACCTACCACCCTGGGGTTGAAATCTATTTGTGCTAAGTGTTCGATGCTCTGACAGTATGCCAATTTAGGCAAACCAATTCTCCCCCTTTGGAAATTAAAGCCACAGTCATGACCGGTGCCAAAGGGTCAAGTGAGAAAGAGAGCACTTTGTTACTTTTTATGTCACAACAGATGCCAAAAAGCAGGAAGTATCCATGCACATTCATAGTATTAGCAAGGAAAGTAGATGCTCTGTGATGACCCTAGAAGATGAAAAACAGGAAGTGAGAAAGCAGAAGTGCAAAGAGGCTGCGGGAAGGAGAGCTGTGACCTGCAACCAGCAGGGATGACATGATGTGTCTGCGGGGGGGACACTTTGCCTGACAGCGGTGTGCTGGGACACCTGAGGTTTGTTTACCTTTTTCTAAATGCTGATAATGACAGGGTGTGTGGCACTTTTCTGGCCCTGCCAAGCATATTGCCTTCCCACAAGGTACAGGCAGGTGTGGGGGGCTGCAATCAAGAGTATGAATAGTCAAAGACAGCTCTGCAAGTGGCTATCTTAAAGAATTACATTTTTAATGGCATTTGCTCCCACATCTGTGAAAGAAAGTTGGCAAAATCCTATTTAAAAGGAACTGCCACACAAATGTACACGTGCATACAAGACGTTCTTAAAGCCATCATTTTAAAAAACAAGTTATTATTCTATATTCACCCAGTTATAGCAAAGGCTTGACAGTAAGAGGCAACATATTTGTCAGCTGTATAATGCAGATTGGCATATGCAGCAGTAAAAGTTTT